>NC_134709.1:16610719-16735719 GCF_043290135.1 Rhipicephalus microplus
TAATCGTGGCCGGTGATAGAGTGACACAAGAAAGCTGGAGCGCTGTCCATCGAAACAGTTAAGAACACTAAGCATCTATAGTTCGCGTAAATGGAGCGTATCGGTTTTCTGGCAAAACTTCGAAAAGCATAATAAGAAAGTGCGTTCGTAAGTGTTTAGTTCTTTTTTTTACTTTATATTTTACATTAGCTGCAACGACTCTTCCTTCGTCGCCTAAGACAGCAGCAATTTATATTCTTTACATGTCTTACTGTCCACACTATTCTACGATCGTCTTTCTGCTCTCATATGCCATCCATAAAGTGTAGCAAGTATGCGTAAATACACACCGGCTGAACGTTCCGTTTTATGTAAAGAGATCCCCTCCTCTCCTATGATTAACCTTTCCTCCTCCTCCTGACGACGTAACACAGATTCAGTCCCTCTTTCCCATGCCTCCCAACTTCTTAATTGTCAAGGGAACCGGACAAAAAGCGTCACCTACTTTTCGACGGCGACAATCGAATTCGTTCTCCCAGACTTTGCTCCGGCCCAGCCATTCGCCGTCGGCGGCGATTCCCGGTCGGCTGCTGCAGCCTCGGCCGTGTCGCCGACCGGAAGCACTTTGTAGGACATCACCGGATCAACTTCCGGTTGCGCACGCCCGTCGCTCACAATCAACTTGCCCCGCCTGCCGACGCCAAACATTGCCTTGAGTCGCTTCATGGCGCACACTAGTATTCCCTCAGTTGACTTCGTGGCCAGGACAGCTGCACGGCCGCGGTTCCGCCACTTCCGGCCCAGCAACGACTCGTAGAACAGACACCCCTAAAAAGACCGTTCTTAAACACTCTAATGTGACCGCGCCAGTCCCGTCATCCCGTTGTTGTCAAATAACGGGGACCGCCGTCGATGCTTGCACTGGGATGAGCAGACACCTCGGGACAATCACTCTGGAGCAACGGTCAGGTGTTCCGGCTGTATCAGAAGTCCGGCGGTCCAGTCTACGCTCACGACGAGGTGTCGCCTGTGTGACCGCCTTAGCAAGAGTTCTACGCGAACTCAAGCCACATGAGAAACGCAATCGACGTTAAGGTGGCCGCCACGACAGCAGTCTAAACTATGTCGCACACGCGCGGCAAAGAACAAGGTGACGGTTCTTGGAACTTGAAAACTACTTCAGCTCACTACGGACGGAAAATACATCGGCAGACGACGCCAGTAGGCGCTTCTTGGAATGGTCCAGTCAGTCCAGTGTACCTTCGATTGCAAGCAGCCTCATTACCAGGTAAGGGGCAGGGTGAGAGATACCTAGTGTACCAGGTCACTGGGAGTACCAAAAGCAGTCCAATCAGTCCAGGTAAAAAACGACGGCAGGGGACCGGAAGCAGTCTTGTGATCCTTGTAAGGGTCGACTGAATCGGAGGCGTCGGGTCGGGTCCTGAACGCTCTAGAAGCCTGTCAGAGTTCCACGGGAGGCGGCAAGTGCCTTCCAAGGTCGGTAGTGGGCGTTCTTCATAAGAATCACGGCGGCGGTGGCGGCGGCAGCATCGCGACGCATTAAACAAGTGAGTTGCAAGCTGCTGCCCCTTCCTTGGCTTCCTGCACAGATAGCCTGGCAGCGTACGCGCGTACTGGCGAACCCCCTCTATCGCATTTTTTTTTTCTTCGCGTCTATCCGAGGCTCGTTTCATTCGCAATATCTCTCTGCCTCACTGGCCCGCGCTCGCCCAAGGCGCATAGCGAGAGAACGCCACAGCTGTTTCCTGTGCTGCTTCTGCTGCAGGAGCGCAGGACGTGTGTTTGTGTGTAAGAGAGAGGCGGAGGTGGGAAAGACGTCCATCGCATAGCACGCACGCATGCAGCCATCGTTTCAGAGAACTCCCAAAGCCTTGAACAGCCCTGGCTCTCTCGGGGCCGTAGCTCTGCGTGGGGGAAAGGGCACGCCGGCGGGGAGGGGCGGGTAGAGAGTTATGTCCTCGTAATAATTTCACAGGGCGCCCACTGTAACGACGTAGAAAAGGTGCGCGCGCGCTTTCGGCGGCAGGCCCGCTCGAGCATGCGCAGAAGCCTTCTCTCGCGTACGTCTCTTTCATCAGGGCAGCTCTGCGCCGAAACTATATCCCCCCTTTTAAATCCATCTTCCAGCATCGGTGCGCTTCACGGGCCGCCCCGATGCCGTCTCGTTCCCGAACACCTTGCTCGGAGAAGAAGACTGCCAGCAAGTCTTCTTCGCGCGTGTCACGCGGACAAGCCTGCTTTCAGGCCCGGAGAATGAAAAGCGCCGAAGGAGCGGGAGAGCTCGATGAAGCACTCGAAGGAGTCGCAGGAGTCACGTACGGCGGCTGATTTGCGAACAACGGAGCACCCTCTGCTATTGCGCGGCGCGACGAGAGACATGACTGACGTCGACGCCAGGTTTCGAATACTGGAAGCACGCATACTGCTTTCTTCCCAACGCCGATACTTAAGACGCAACGGAGAAACGGGAAGAATGGCGACGGACGACAGGAAAAGGCGCCGGCTTTCGTCACTCCCAGAGGCAACCAGCAGAAGCATCTTCAGCACGATAAAAGTTGGGCGAGCCTGGTTCGAATTCTGTGCTTCGGCGGGATCGCCTACGTCGGGCACACCGGAAGATGCCTGAACACACGCTTGAAGGAACACCACAGTTCCCTGGTTGACAGGCGATACACACACTTTTCACACAGCGTTTCACGGGTTTCAGAGATTGTACGGAGGGCGGACGCAGACCTTTATTTGAAAGGACCACGGCGGTTTATAAGCGGCAAGCGGAAACTTAGATGTTACTGAAACCATTCACATCAGCCAAGAAGGTGCTAGGTGTATAAGCCATCCCTATATCAGCTAGCACGAAAAGCAGATAAGGTTCCTGTAACGACACATTCCAGCAGATAATATGATGCTCTAGATAACTGTCTGTCATCTATAGTCATGATTGATTGATTGATTGATATGTGGGGTTTAACGTCTCAAAACCACCATATGATTATGAGAGACGCCGTAGTGGAGGGCTCCGGAAATTTCGACCACCTGGGGTTCTTTAACGTGCACCCAAATGTGAGCACACGGGCCTACAACATCTATAGTCATCACGGAAAACTATTAAACTGCGTAATATAAATGTGAATTCTGAATTGAATATGCCAGTTGCAAGTAGCGCATCGTCCTGCCTTTTGCGGCAGTCTTTCCACGTGATTTAAGAGCGAAGAAGCATTTTCGACGTCTATGAACGGCAAATTTCGTCCCACCACCGTATTCCTTGTGTAACTTACGCAGGTGGCAGGCATTTCACCAAATGGTTTGAATCTTGCAATCAGTACAGAGGGTACTAGCGCTTATTCACTGTGCACAGTGACTATGAGCTAGCTAGGACACGGTCATTGTGGTCGTTAGTTGTCACTGGTCACTAACGTAAGTTAACCTAACTAGCGCGAAAAAAAATTATGGACCATCTCCCCGAAGAGAACCTGATGGAATGCGAAGCAGTAGCGGTGCGCACGGCGTTGACCAGGTTGAAACGGGCGTCGACGCGGGTGCCGGAAAAATGGCTTGAAGCGAAACTCGGGTTGCGTTTACTCGAGTAAACGTTTCTTTTAAACGCAAAGACACGGGAGGCGGGTTGGGTTTCGCGTAAGTTTCGTCGCAAGTAAACGAGCCGAAAGAGTGTTTCTACTCTACGTGCGGTCGAACGTTGCGGGCGGTGGGGAGAGTGAATGGCCTTTACACGCGCTACCCGCACAGCCGCCACGCGCGTGCCAGGACCTCTGCCGCACGCAAGCGGTGGTAGTGGTTAGAAGAAGAGAAAAGGCACCTAATTTCTGCAACCCGGTCGGGAGCACGGCGCAGTGCCTACATCCAAGAAAGCGGAGGACAAATCAGCCAATGGCGATGTTTTTTCACCCTCCGACGTTTTTGCAGCCACACACGCGCGGTGCCGGCACGTGCGTTGCTGCTGTGCGGAAAGCGCATGGAACGGCCCGAAGCGAGAGAGAAGTGTGTTGCGGGCGGGCGGAGGAGCTGGCAGCTGCGGCAAGCGTGCTGCGGGTGAGTGAGAGAGGGACGTTAGCGCGCATGTTCGAGGAAAGTATGCGAGGGGAGCGTGGCATCAACGCGCACCTGCGGTGAGACCTACTTGGCACCGCTCCCACACCTGCGGCGAAGGAAACGCGCTGAGGCGCGTTCACACAGACGCACGTACGTACGACGTTACACTCGCGAGTCAAAGAGCTGCTTCGAATAAAAGAAACTGTACGACATGCGTCCACGTACCTTCGGTTCCTCATGGGTGGCGTGAACGCGGAGTCGCCCAAGTAGTCCGAAAGCACCGACTCTTGTCTGACCAGTTGCTGTTGTAGGAGGGAAGAAACGGAACATCGAAAAATGATAAACGAAGAACCAGGTAAAAACTTTTGTTTCTATTTACAGGTAAATCAAACAAATACGTACTGCCGCCCCACGTGGCGATAATTTGTGGCTACATACCTATCGGTGCGTCCAATAGTTTTTAGGTCTAACTGCGATTAGTAGATCTATGCGCATGAAACCACGAGCAATATAGGTACATTCAAGGATAGAAAATTTTACAGGTAGATATGCATATCTGACCTATATTGCTCGTGGTTTCATGCGCATAGATCTACTAATCGCAGTTAGACGAGCAATATAGGTACATTCAAGGATAGAAAATTTTACAGGTAGATATGCATATCTATCTATCTATCTATCTATCTATCTATCTATCTATCTAGCAAACAGGCACGTCTAAAATTTGTTTATCAACTCCTGCACAATTATTTTAAAATAGACATTTCGAATTACGTGTCTTATTCACAAACACGAGCCACAAGACACAAACATACACACACATTAGTACGATACTAATGCAACACTGATGTGTTTAAATATTCTTTTTTTCCAGTTGCTATTCGCGAATGGAACATGTTGGCCCCTCCCATCACTAACACTGAGTCACTGCCTCAGTTCGAGTTAGAAATTGAAAACAATTCTTAGCTTCTTTAAATACCCAGTGACAATGGTAATGAAACCAGTATGTACTCCTTGCATGTTCTGTAAACAGCCATGTAAGCGGCCTTATTGTTAAACTTGCCATTTTTGTATGCACTTGTACTTTGTTTATTATGTTGTGTAAATATTGCTAATGTACAAAGTGCCAGGTTGATGTTGCTTTTATGTTCTGTATTAATGTTTTTTTTGTACTAGGATGAGCAATCATAGCATCTGTACAGAGTGCCCACCTGCTACGGTCTCAGTAGAGACTGGCAGTATTGCAAATAAATAAATAAATAAATAAATAAATCTATATCTCGATAAATAAACCATCGAATTCCGGCATACATCAGAGGTGTGCGACTTCTCGGCTTCGGCTTTCTCCAAGACACTCCGCAAGATGTCGTTTGTGTCTTGCAGTTTTCTGTTGGCCTCTCTGTAAAATACCAAGCGCAAAAGCCATCAAACAGCGATGTCAACGGCCAGGAGGCAAATACACAAAATTAAAGCTCTTACCTCTATCCTAGTTTCTCTTCGAAAAACGAATTTTTTAACGCACTCGATTGTGACCAACGATAAGTTCCATGACGTTATCAAGTAGGGCCAGCACAATGTGTAATATCATTAAAATATGCGCATTACGAAACTAGATCTGCAAATAGCACTCTAAAAGTAACGCTAAATGCGAGAAAGACGCATAGAATTGGGCTCGCCCTAGTGGCCCAAAGCGGCCATCAATACGAAATTTTTTATTGCGACAAGAACATGACAGCGCTGCATGCGCGGACAGACCGCTATAGGCTCGCAATTTCGTAGCGGTGGTTCCGATGATACCCTATACTGAAAGCGTTTACTGACCCGCTAATCTTTTTTTTTTTTTTTTTAATTGAGCTAGGAGTTCGAAGCGTCCAACTGCCGAACGTGGCGCTTTGCAGTAAGCATCGAATTGGTCAAATTTGAGTTGCACTTTTCACGCTTATAAACTGAACGCTGTCCACGATTAACTACATACTCGTCATGCACCCTTTATAGTGAGAATATGTGCTGTAGTGATATGACGACGCCAGTTATTGGAAACTATTCGCTGCAATATTATACTTAGCAAGCGCGCGGGTAGAGCAAGGCGAATGCCACTATCGCTATCTACACAGAATGCCCACGCTGACCTTAAAAGCGTGTAAGGAAAGAAAAATGTGCGTTTATTGTAACAGGCGTGCGCAGGGTTTCCATCAGGGGGGAAGGGGGAGGTGCGGAAGTTTATCCCAGCGCCACGCCCTACTACTAAGTAGGGCGTGGCGCTGGAATAAACCTTCGCATGGGATAAACCTTCGTATGGAGCAGTTTGTGCTCCCCCGCTTTTTCGTTACTATGAGACCCCCCCACCCAACCCCGCCATGCGCACGCCTGTTTGTTTTCTATAATACGAAGCAACCACAAAGCTTTAACCAAGTACAGTGCTCGCTGGTAAGATACTTTGAGTTTGAGTTTAGTTTATTGACCACGTACAGTTGTACAGTAAGTGGCTGGGACAGAGGGAAAAAAAGCTGTATAAAACAGCTTGACAAAGCCCCATATCCCCATGGCAACTGTGGCAACAAAAACTTTGTTTCGTAGAGTCGATTTTAGCATGGCTACACCTGCTGCAGATATCGACACTGTGGTGGCGTGAGGCTACAGTGTCGATTCCGGCACAAGTATGGCTAAGTTGTGATGACGAAGGCATTCCAGATGGCCGCTTGTGCGACCCCAAATACGTTCAGAATGTTGACTTGTACGTCACCAAGAGATCCACGGAGCGGAGTGGACGTGGAAACGCCACGACATCTAGCGAGGGCTATAGTGACTATAGAAGCTCATGCCACGTTGTGACGTCAGGATAAGGTAGGAACCAAAACTAGCTCTTAAAAATGTACTGTAATTATCTGGTGATGGTGCACTCACGCTTACCAGTGCATTCTCTGGGCTCTTCGGGTCTCTTTTTTTATTTGACGCAACAAAAACGACAACTGAAAATTTTCGTGTCACTATCCCTTTAAAGAACACATGGCCGAATTTTCCAAAGTCCTCCACTACTGCTTCCCTCATAACCACATCGCCGTTTTAGCGCCTAAAACTCCCGACAACTATTATTATTAACGTGACCACCCACAGCCGCGCGTTCCGAGTATCGAGTTTCAGTTGACGAGCACGGTAGACTACGCCAGAGTATGCGTCCCGAAGAATCCAATTCGAGAGTGCTTAAAAGTAACAGTCGATAGGAAACCACGATCCGAACCTAGTTTCATGCGCACTAACCCGAAGACAAATCTGAAACAAATGGCGCGTCGCAGACCGCGGCACAAAAAACTACGAATTACTGAGAGAAAAGACACTCACTGGAGGTGCTGAAGCTGCTTGCTAGCGAGTCCTTGTTCCTGGAGCACGCCCATGATGCGCTCTCGTTCGCTGTAAGTAACAACAGCAAAGC
This sequence comes from Rhipicephalus microplus, assembly GCF_043290135.1. Classification (NCBI taxonomy): domain Eukaryota; kingdom Metazoa; phylum Arthropoda; class Arachnida; order Ixodida; family Ixodidae; genus Rhipicephalus; species Rhipicephalus microplus. The sequence continues at coordinate 16,618,197 of NC_134709.1, forward strand.
GCGGTTTCGTTCGAAGTGCACAATATTGACTTCGCTTACATTGATTGATATGTGGGGTTTAACGTCCCAAAACCACCATATGATTATGAGAGACGCCGTAGTGGAGCGCTCCGCAAATTTAGACCACCTGGGGTTCTTTAACGTTCGCCCAAATCTGAGCACACGGGCCTACAACATTTCCGCCTCCACCGGAAATGCAGCCGCCGCAGCCGGGATTTGAAACCCGCGCCCTGCGGGTCAGCAGCCGAGTACCTTAGCCACTAGACCACCGCGGCGGGGCATGACTTCGCTTACAAATCATCACACTTTTACAAGTAAAGCTGGTTGAATGAGGGAGGACAACAACGGTCACCGAACGCTGTTACAAACGGAAACACCGACGGCGGCAAGTAGTGCCTACAGATCAAAGCTGACAATGCTACCTTCGCTATTGCATCGGAACCACGTCCGCAGAAGTTGTCAGACCTCCCAGTGCAAGCGTACGGGGAGGCAGGGCACGTCGTGCCATCAGGAACAAACACAGGCGTGCGCCAAGGAGGTTTTGACAAAATTTCATTTTTTTTCTCAACCTCCTTCACGTGCGCGCAGTGGGTTCCCAGAAGGGGAACTCGGCACACGCTCATGGGAACAAAACAACCTAAGAATAAACATAACCTTCACTCATTTGCCATCACTATTCCACCCAAAAATAAATCTGCCAAGATATTCCACCCAATCGTATTTGCCCATTCCCGTGACACTAAATGCCATTCGCGCGTTTCAGATAGCTGGTGCCCGTACAAACACGTGTTCGTCGGTTTCAAGTCAAAATCTTGAACGTTCTGTGAAATTTCATTCAATTTTATCAGATATTCTTATACTACAGATTAGCCAAAAGTATTTTACATGGGAGTGACGAACCTTTAGTTTTAGATATGATTTTCTTTTACATCAGCACACGATAGGGGTACTCACGGTTCGAAAGGAAACCAGTTTACACGGCTCTCTATCACGGGCGAATGACAAGCGCAAGCAGTTCGGCGGGAGGAGCTGGTATTTCTTCTTAAGTTGGAGTCGGCTATACACTTCTGTGAACCTCGAGAGAACCCATGTGGTCAAACTCAACTCATGATTCCACGCGCTACAGTGACAGAGTTCTTGAATCATATCAGTTGCGAAACTGCTTTCCGAAACCCGGACATGTTAATGAGCGATTTTGCGGAAACTTGCAGAATGTCGCGCCGTCTAGGAGCAACAATACGATGAAGTAAATAGCCGTGACGCCGTCCCGCGTACGTTCCTCGCAAGCTGCTCAATGCTACACGTAGTACTGGCATAGTGTTCTCAGCATTATCAGCAAGATGGCGCAATAGGCGCGCGGCGGCTCTCATTTCTCACGTGTGCTTTGGCCCGCGGAGAGGAGGGGAGTGGAGTGGATGATCTCTCCGGCGCCCTTATCTCCCGCTGTGAAGGATCATACGTCTTGGTTGGCGATCGGCTGGAATGATTCTGTTGTAGTTACGGGGCGCACAAAGGTCATTGCAAAGCCTCCGTTTACGGAAAGGGCGCGCTTTTCAGACACGGCGAAGTAACAACTGAGAAGCTTATTCGCGTTCATCTGTGTACCTGTGAGTACGTTTTGTGCGTCATTCGTGCGTGAAAAACGCGGGGCACGTTTCGATCTGCTTGTCATTCTGCGCGTGACCTTCTGATTTGTTGCTATCGCGTTCATTGCTTCGCTTTTGAGGCAAAGCTGTGAGTACGTTTCGAGCGTCATTTGTGCGTGAGAAACGCGGGGCACATTTCGATCTGCTCGCCATTCTGCACGTGGCCTTCAGATTTGTTGCTATCGCATTCATTGCTTCGCTTCTGAGGCAAAGCTGTGACTTCTTATACTGAAGAACTCTGCTCCTGGTCGTATGGCGGTTCTCTGGCCCGTGTCAGAGCCCTTTGTGAAACAGTCCGAGGAGGCTCACTCACTCGTAAAGCGCCTTGCACTTGTCCTCGTACTGCGAGCGAATCTGGGCCAGCTCGCTGCGCGTCAGCGCGACGTTGTTCTGCGTGTCCATTAGGCTTAGCCGCAACTGACGGTTCTCCTGCAGCGCTTCGTCCAGCTTCGAGTGCACCGACGTCAGCTTACGGTCGTGCGTCTCGTTCGCCCTCAGCCACTGCTCGACCTGCGGACGAGAAAAAGAACAAGGCGGCGATTACCCCAGAGGCCATGCTCATCTTGGAGCATGCGTGACCTGCGACCGCGAATGGACGATGACTCGTAAAAAAGAATTCAAGCCCTCCTGTATCGGAACAACGGGAGCGAGTGAAGCTTGGCCTGTCAGTGCCTTACTTACTTGCTTACCTACCTTTCTACTTTCTTTCTTTCTACCTTTCTCTTTATTTATTTGTTTTTTTTTTCAATTTCAATTTTCAAAATTTGTTTTATTGTTTTCGTGTACAAGACACAAGAAACAAAAGGATGTTGGGGCTAAAGGCATATAGCCTGACAGAGGACCCAACACCCTTGTTTGTGCTTTCGTTCTTTCTTTCTTTCTTTCTTTCTTTCTTTATCATCGCGAAGTACATCTTCGAACTGTTTTGTTCCTCTATGCTGGGAATCGGATCTTCATCAACGTGCTTAGCAGCGCAATACCTCACTTGTTACAGGCAACAATGACGGTCCCGCGTTCAAAATTAAAACGGCTCCGATTGGTTGGGAACGTGACGCGAGGGCGCGCCCACACAGTTGATGACGGGCCCAATAAGTCACGTCCCAGCGTCGGCGTAGAAACGTGAGGTCGTTCGTTCACATCCGGGCAACAATGAAACGGCGATTCCGAAGATACAGAAGGCCTGCCCAGCGGCACACTTCGTTCAGGCTTGGCACCACTAGAGCGAAGCCGCTTAAATGTTTTTCAAGCAGTGTTTATCGAAACGTCGGCCAGTCTGTCTGAGGCAACGACTCCTATGGATGTAACCTCTGTAGATTTGCATATGACGTCCTGGACACGGCTTCTGAACGCACTTCACGATGGCGGCTTTGCTATTAACCGAGTCGCAATTAACCTCATTTTGAAAGGGCAGTGCAAAGCCGCAGGGTCAAAGAAACGTAGTAGACACCACGGGCGCTAACCAACAACTAATCTTTATCGCCATTGCGTGCACATATATGCATATGTGCGCCAAACAAAAAACGCTGTTTGTAGTCAGCGCACGCGGTGTCTATACTATGTTTATTTGACACTGCCTTCGCGCTGCCTTCTCAAAATACGTATCATGCACCAACAAACGCAAACCAAAGCAGTGCTCGAGAAATTAACCTGCTTCGATGTGATAACAAAAAAAAAGCCTGCACGTGATGTTTTGGTAGCATTATTACGAGTCGCAAACGTCGCATTCCCCGTTCTTGCGCTCCAATACGGAGGTTACAGTGGCGTCAACGCAAGCCATTCATAGCATATCAACTTGCGAGAACACGTGAATAAAAACCGTGCGATAACGTACAACGGAGTGACGAATGGCACACCTTTTCGAAGAGGGATACATGCGACTGCAGTTCGTTCATTTCTTCGCTCATCTTGGCTTGAAGCGTCCTCCGTTTGGCCTCCACTTCCTCTTGCACCTGCATCGCAAAACGCAGATTAAAAAAAAAATTGGCAGTGTATCTCCGTGCTCCTCTGCAAGTGACGTAACAAGACGATAGCCTTCTGTCTGAAGGCGCTGCGTGAGATACGGCGCCATCTCGCAGTAATGTGAATAAACAGAAGTTTTTTTTTTTTTTAGAACGCATAGCCACTGGTAAGTGGCAACACCAAGTCGTTTCAATGCATCCATCCATGCGGATCAAGGCATATAGAGCGAAATACGAAGGGGTATGCAGTGCGTGTGGAGAGGAGGAGGAAACTGCCGAACACTTGATAATGTTCTCTAAAGGGCTTCACCCTATAGTTCAGGATGATGGCGCAGAGTTTTTCAAAGCACTCAAAGCACTGGGGATTAGGGACAGGGAGGGCAAAATAGACTTGAAGCGGGTAGAATTGACTAGAAGGAGGTTATCTGATTGGTGGCTAAAGTCAAGGCACGAGTGAAAATTAAACTTTTCACTGCAAATTACCAGTCCTCAACTTCAGTATTTAAAGGGAAAAAATAAATCTAGTTTTTGGTTCACTAAGTATTACGGCTTGGTGGCGTTGGCCGCCGTCCGATCTAAAGGGTACAGCCATATCAATCCATCCATCCATCCATCCTGTGTTCGGACTGGCACAGTGGATGGACGTGTGTTTTGAGCGCTCCCGATCGACTGCACAGATAAGTGGCTTTGTGTGTTTCGAGCTTGCTTTTATAACTAATAAAATAGAAGTTTGAACCTTTGTAGCGCTTATTACATTGTACGGCTTTTTCTGGGGTGAATCACCAGGTATTTACTTCCGTGGGTGTGTTCTGTTTGTATGTGTTTTTTTCTCTTGCCAGTCCGTGGGGGATGCGCACGTACACCTAGAACGCAAATTCTTGTAGTAAAGCTTAGATTTTATTTTTTTCGTAGGGCAGGATTCGTCGTACGCCGTGTTTTGTAATTATCGAGTGGCACAATTCATAAGGACAATTGGTGTCACAAGGGCATGGTTAAAAAGGCTGTAAAACGTTCAGGATGCGGGGTGGGTTTGAAAATGGACGCAAGTGCAGACGCGAATGGAGAGGAGGCTGACTCCAAGTGTAGGCAATGTGGGGTCGAGGAAAAAATGGAGAAAATGATGGTTGCCCAGAGTGAACTGCTTATGAGAATCACCGAGCTGGAGACTGCATTGGCGACAGAGCAAGAAAAAACGAGGGCTATGGGATAAAGGCTCAAGTCCGTCGAGAACGCACTAGCGAAGGTGAGCAAAGAAGTGGCCGACGGAGAGAACGGTAGGGCACCGGCAACCAGAACGGCGGAGAAGAAAGAGCAAGCAAGTTCAGAAAAAACAGGTTCAGCCTGTTCAATGGTCGCAAGACCCAGCTTCAGCGAAGTAGTGGTGGGGCTGGGAGGGGACAAAGCAACCGGCGTCACAGGTGCAAGTAACTCCCAGGTGCAGGACGCTCCATCTGAAAAGTCAATGCACGTGATAATCGCCGGGGACTCGAATTCAAATCGATGCGCAGAAGCAATCAAAGAGAGGGTAAGAGGTGACAAGACAGTTGCAGTGGGGACGTTCCCAGGACGCAAGCTGGAAGCAGTCGTGAGGCAAGCGAACGCAAAACTCAAAACTACAGCTGATGGACGAAACCTCGTGATTCACATATATACCCAATAAAATGGTTGGGAGGATGGCGGCCGTGGTAGCTCAGTGGTAGAGCATGGAACGCGTTATTCGAAGGACACAGGTTCGGTTCTTTCCTAAAGCAGGTTATTTTTTCACCCACTTTTCTTTCTTCACATTTACATTACGATTCGGTCTAGTAACATCCCTTATACTTTCCTTGGCATTATTGTCTGTTAGATCTCATTCATATTGTGTAAAAACACACACGGAAAAACGAGCCCTAAAGTATACACTTCTTTCCCATTTTATATATATATATATATATATATATATATATATATATATATATATATATATATATATATATATATATATATATATGAGAGAGAGATAGCGATTTATGCAGAGTGGGCCACAGAAGGTAAGGCCGAAACCATTTTTATTTTTACAGATATTTGATCTCGTTCCACGATGCCACGCGACGTTACATAACACTCGCGTTCAAAATCCAAGCGCTGGTACCTCACCTTGGCCTTGGCTTGCAACTCGACAAGCTTGACTTGGTTGTCCATCTCCTCTTCCATGCGCCGCAAGTGCTCCTCGTGCTCCTTCTTCTCCCTGGACACAGTGCGAAACAACGAGTGTTCTCCTCGGACCACAGTTAAGCCTCGCTCCTTACGCTCCGTTCCAAGTGCATGCATTTTACGGGCTATGCATTCACAACGTATGTACAGCATAATTGCATAACGAGGGGCAAGAAAAGAAAGAAAGAAAGAAAGAAAGAAAGAAAGAAAGAATAAAAGAAATAACGAAAGAAAGAGAAAAGAAATAAACACAGAAAGAATTGACTCCGCTAAGGAAATAGCACACCGTATTTACTCGATTGTAACGCGGCCACAATTGTAACGAGAGGGGCGACTTTTCACTGCATCCTGGAAGGGAAAAAAAATAGTTATTTCGGTGATTTGAATATTCGAATGTAACGCGAGGGTCCAGTTTAAGCAGCGAAAGTCCGGAGAAAAAAAAAAAAGACTCCCGTTACATTCGAACAAATACGGCATCTGAGTGGCCTGACATGTGTGTATTGACGTCCTATCGTTGAGGTATGCGGTCCATGCCTTCGCGCGAAATGTTGTTTGTCGACGAGGTATAAATAAGGTCACGACGCCCTCGGCGATAAAGAATTGATAGCTTGCGTTCAGGCTGTGTGAGCGCGTTTTCATCCGTCTGGGTTAACAGTGATATCTGGGGTTTCACGCGCGAGAACTATACGACATGACTATGTGAGACGCCGCAGTGGAAGGGCTCCGAAAATATCGACCATGTGGCGTTCCTTAACTTGTACTGACGCTGTCCTGTACACTGGGCTATGACATTTCACACCCATCGTAATGCGACCACAACGGGGAGGATCGCAGCGGGCCTTCGATCCGCGTTTTACGCGGACCAACCCAAGTTCACTGTAGAAAAATAAAGCAAGTCCAAGCAGAAACCCTGTGCTAGTTTTGCACGAATATGGTGCGTACTAGAAGCTTCGCGCACGTGTGAAATACTCAGCACTGAACTAAACCGCACTGGTATGCGTGCTGAGCTTTTTTTTTTTTTAATGCCAAGCATTTCTTAGCGAACTTCAGCTTCTTTGAGCGTATCTATCTATCTAGCCGCTTACGTTTGGGTGCTCTCGTGCTCACCCCCCCTTAACTTGGCGTGAACCAAAACCAGCATGGGAGGGCAAAATGGTTAGACGAATATGACGCGCTAGTCAACACATGAATAATGTCACAATACCGTCGCGCACGTCGTCAAGCACTTCCCGTCAGACAGTGGCACATACCCATGGACGGGTATGTGCCACTGGTGATTGACACTCAGTATCTATACCCAGCAACGAGGAGAACACACGGTCACTTTTAACGCGCGAGCGTTAAGAAATAGACGAAATCGGTAGCGTCGACCAGACGAATACAAAGAATAAATGTCAGGGTCCACGGTGGAATCGAACCCAAGCATTTTGCGTGGCAATGAAGCATTTTACCACAGAGCTAGGCCAGGTCTCGAAACAACTTTTCAAATCGACGCTTAATAGTCGTGAAACGGCAATAGTGGTTGCAGTGCTGCCTACCCAATTTTATAAACATTACATAAATACTCCTTTGATACAGCCATCACGTCGGGTTAGCGTCAATTGTGGTTAGATGCCATGCGCATAAATTGATCGATGTAGCAGGGCCAGCATCCTCGCGAGCATCAGCGCTTCATATCAGCTTCTACTGTTGCTAGTACGCATGTTCCAGTTGGCGTCGTTGCGGAAGTGCAAACACTTGATTATATAAACATCTGACTCTCTTCAACATGTCTGTTCGTGCAACATTTGGACATATATTTAGCGCCATTTAATGACGTGTCGCTCAATAAAAATTGCAGCATGGCCACCTTCCCTCCGTATGCTTCGCATAACGTCAATTTTCAGGTACGTGGGATCTGTCGAATTTTTTTCTTTTAGGAGTTATCCCCGCAAGGAAAAGCTTAGACAAACTGATTTATTTATTGACTGATTGATTGATTGAGAATGAATGAATGAATGAATGAATGAATGAATGAATGAATGAATGAATGAATGAATGAATGAATGAATGAATGAATGAATGAATGGGTGCTTACTTGAGCCACGTGCTTTCCAACTGGCTGTTCTCCTCCTGAAGCCTCTTCATGTTGTCCAACAGGTCGGCAATGACGTCCTCGAAGCGTTCCACGACTTGAGGCTTTTCGCTGCGTTGCAGCTCTTTGTACAGGTCGTTGAGTGTCTCCTCGCTGAGTGGTTGGGAGGACAAGTGGCGGAAGAGACGCACGAATAGTTCAGGGAAAGAGACAGTGGAGAGAGAGGCAGACAGACTGATTAAACACATTGCAAATGCATATCAGACGTTCACTTACTGATCACGGCCCACAGGCGCGAAGTAACAAACACGCCTCGATTTATCTGCAGGGTATTCTCGATAAGTTGTTAGTTAATACGGCTCGATTACAAGACGTCGGTAACGCATACAGGACGAAGACATCTAGATGTGCGCCATCTTTTACAAGCCAAACTGTGACTTCGTGTCCCTTGCGAGTTGGCGATTCACACATTCATCGCAACACTGCTCGCATCCGCCTCGTGACGACACGCTGCTTTCGACTGCGCTGAGTCAATGAAAAAATAAACTTTTCCTGACTGCATGTGTGTTTAGAGAAAGTTGTTATCGATTTAGAGTACGAAGACTCTACTATTCTGGTTAATTCAGACACATTACACGCGACCTTTGATTACTAACGGACTCTATAATGTGAATCACCACAAGAAAACCTGTAGTATGGTTTTAAAAAACACAGAAAAACTCACAGGTTACTTTCTGCATTCGCCTTAGATGACTTGAACGTAAAAGCCGTCTTGTTTTTCTTTCTCGTCTCAGTCTATTGTACTGGTTCTTCAGAGCCTGCAATCTTTATTCTATAACGTGAAACTGTAAGAACTTTAGCATTGCTCCCGAGATTGAAGGCGTAGCAAAACCATGCTTTAGATGCAAAAAAGGGCATGGTCTCCCAAGATTGCAGGCTCTGCAAAAGTACGCTAGATGCAAAAAGCTTTGCTCCAGGGGCAAGCGGAAGGGAAAGGGGGGGGGGGGCATTGCTGATAGATTGATATGTGGTGTTTAACGCCCCAAAACCACCATATGAGAAACGCCGTAGTTGAGGGCTCCGGAAATTTCGACCACCTGGGATTCTTTAACGTGCACCCAAATCTGAGCACACGGACCTACAACATTTCCGCCTCCATCGGAAATGCAGCCGCCGCTGCCGGGATTCGATCCAGCGACCTGCGGGTCAGCAGTCGAGTACTTTAGCCACTATAGGCCACCGCGGCGGGGCCGTGGGGGGGGGGGGGGGCATCGCACGATGGACTGTAAAGAAAAACAAAAACAAGATAGATCGGAGTTGTTGCAAAACCGTATGCTAGTTCAAAAACCTCACGTGCCTCCGGAATCGGCTCGTCTACGACAAAGCGCCGATGTCGTGTGATGACGAGACCGTGCGGCGAAGTCGCGTTACTTTTCGTCAAACTGACATAACTTTGACGCCATGATAATGTCACCAAATTCTGGCGTTATGACTGCTTGCACCACTCAGGTCGACGACGACAGTCACTTTTCGTGTCTGATGAAGCATCTAAAAGCTTTCTTATTAACAACGAGCGACACAGCACAAGAGGGCTAATCTAATGCGCACTCGAACAAGACACACCTATTCAAGAACGCTCGTTGGTATAGGCTGTTAGCGGTGACTCGCTCTCTGGATTTCGTACCAACCGGTTGTGTCCCGCGATCTCCAACGACAGCGCAGCTCTGACTGACTGGGCTCGCCCTACGCCATCTACTGACGCCGTAGAGCTCTCACTGAGTTGTGCCCTGTCCTCGGACTCCTGCGACCGTGTCCATCTTTCCTATCTCCTCTCTACTTCCATCGTTTTCTGTCCTTCGTTATCCTTGTGCCTCGCTCTCTCCTTCCTATATCTATTTACCTTTCAATCCTATCCTTTTAATCCCTCCTGATCCCCATCCCTCGAGAGTTACTGTTGAGGTGTCGCCCTCTGATGAAGACAGTTACAGGGCTCACTTTTCTGTTCTTTTCTCTTTAAGAGTCGCTTAAGGCTGTTAGCGGACGTTTACTGGAAAGGACGATTTGGTGAAAACCATAAACACGCTATTAACAATAAACACACCGTAAACACCTAGTACAACGCGTCGCAGTGGTAATGACAAGCACAAAAATCATGACGTGTGAATTGTATGCACCCTATTCGGCGGCATTATTCAAGCGTGCCCGCGCCAGCGAATTCTTGACGGTTTGCAGTCGACACACATGCACATATCATTACGCGGACTTCCAACACCGCCTAGAAGCGTCCACGTATGGTCTCGGTACAAGCAAGTAATGACTTCTCCGAAGCGGGGCCATACGCGACAGCGGTTCAGCTCTCTTCGTTGGCTTACGCCATGACCTTAGTACAATGGCACGGACGCGAACGCAAAAAGTTAGCTCGCATTACGATTAGGCGTCGACCAAATCTTTCTAGTAGTGGTCTTAGGTACGTTGGGGAAAATTTTCACAAAGCAAGTACAATCCACGTGTTAACATGCCAATCTACAACCAAATCTGGCCCTAAGCTGCGGATTCATTTCCTGATTAATTAATTAATTGATTGATTGATTGATTGATTGATTGATTGATTGATTGATTGATTGATTGATTGATTGATTGATTGATATGTGGTGTTTAACGTCCCGAAACCACCATACGATTATGAGAGGCACCGCAGTGGAGGGCTCCGGAAATTTCGACCACCTGGGGTTCTTTAACGTGCGCCCAAATATGAGCACACGGGCCTATTTCAACATCCATCGGAAATACAGCCGCCGCAGCCGGGATTCGATCCCGCGACCTGCGGGTCAGTAGCCGATTACCTTAGCCAATAGACCACCGCGGCGGGGAAGGATTTCAGTTCCTGGCTGCCGAATATCGATTAAACTGTAAGAACACTTCCCTGCTTTCATTTAGGTGCACGTTAAAGCACCTGAGGAGGCAAAAATTCATCTTGCGCACACACCACAACAGCGTATACCTCAATATTGTATTACAGTTTTAGCATGCAAAACTTCGGATATGATTTGCCTTTCGCAAATCCGGTTAGGAGAAAATTATTTGGTCCATGTGCCAAAACCAAGATATGGTTATGAGGTACGTCATGGAAGAATAAGAAATTGCGGATTAATCAAAATGATCCGGAGTTATTTATCGTACACCTTTGTCCAAGTACGCGGGTTGTTTAGCATATCAACCTCAGAGTTCCAGTACAAGCTACCTTTAGGTACTTAAGTGTATGCAATAGCTCTATCACCGAGAAAAGAGCCATGCGAATTTCTTACACCTTTCGCGCCCCACTGCGTCGTGGTTCTCGCTAACGGCACCGTGCTGCACCGTACTCCGCACGACTTGCACCGAGGGTGCCAGTGATGAGCCAAAACTTGCGTGCACGTCCACCGCCTCGGAACTCGTCGTTATACACTGAAACCGTCCCACATATCGCGGAGGGACTTTGCGAAAGTGCATGACGCACGTTTTTCGTCTTCTTACGGTTTCTATTCTTCGAACACGGCTTCCTCGACATTTAAATAAGAAACAATGTCGACCTATTTTAAGGACTTCGGGCCTTTGTAAACGTCTGCAACTATTGTTCGGGGCGAGCGCCACATTAGCGTTAGCGCATTTGTTAGCGCATTTGTTAACGCGTTTCCGTAAGGGTCAGCGCATAAGTGTCCACGCATTTCCTTTCTTTTTTTTTTTATTTTCGCTCTCCTTTCAATCTATCTCTCTCGGCGTTCCACTCCCCTTTCCATTTTACCCAGCTGAGAATAGCCAACCAGATTGCTGTTTCGTTAACTTCCCTGCCTTCTCCCTTGTGTAGTCATTCTTTGTGTAATCTCCCTTGTGTAATCATTCCTAAAGTGGTTCGCGAGTCGTCCACAAAAACGATTCACTCTAACACTCGAACTACTTAATACTTGACGTTCCCCTTTAGCATCGCTTTCTTCTGCGTTCAATAGTCCAGCTTCGACCACATCGAAATTCACTAACCTCCCCGAAGGGCGCTACGTAATATGCAACAACGATAGCCGCAGTCCATGCATCGTCAACATCGGAACATCTATTTGACTTGCTGAGCTCGCCACAAAAATTTGTAACACCTATCCTAGCTAAACAGGCGCTTCGTGCACGATTTCGCCGTCGCCGTGACGTGCCGTATAAAATCCGAGTTTGATCAGAATGTGTGGGGCTGTGTTCGTGACGTATCGCCACGAGCGAGGGCAAGAACGCGAGGGCGGAGCTGGAAGGACTATGGCAAAGTACTCAGCGGCGCGCAGCCGACCCCGTGAAGGAGTCCACGCTATTTATTTATTATTTATTTATTTATTTCATAATACTGTCAGCCCTCTATTGAGGACTCTTACAGGGAGGGTACAACCAAATACAAAACAACCAATATACATCTATATCCGGTAGTAGCGCGATCAATTAATACATGCGTAACTCAAATAGACAAACACTGCCTGCATTTACAGCAATGCCTGGCTACGTATTATAAACACAACTGGGAGAAAGAAAACAAAAAAACTCAAACCAAGGAAACATGCAGGCTAATCATCTGGCAGCTCCATCCCTCAAGTACGTGTCGAATAATCTTTAGAATTCGCAAAGATCGCTTGCATTTACAACAATGCCTGGTAAGGCATTTCAAAGCTCAATGCAAGAAGGAAAGCGCGTTCCTTTCCTGCTGCGCACCGACTGCGGATGCCAGCGTAGTCACGCGCGCACGTGACCCGCACACATTACACGTTCGTGTAGTCGGTTGCAACCTAAGAATGAAAATCAAAACACAAATAAAAGAAACAAGCGCCGTCCCGAAAACTGCGGGTCACCAGCCATTCATATGTGCGAGAAAGTCTTGCTACGTGGCTTCTGTTGCAACCATAAGTATACTTTTTGTTTTGCTGCTAACACAAATAATACGTCGAATACTTATTAAAAGTTCGACGTCCTTACTTGAAGAACTCTGTTTGGCAGAAAGTGATGTCGAAATTTTTGCGGAAATTGTGAAGGAAGTCAACGTTTTTTTACCAATAACCAGTGGCACCTACTTGTGTCTTCATAAGGAAACTAGAGATGTAAAATGCGCGCACTGTACTTGGCGACACACAATCGAAATAATCTGATTTCGATTCCCGCGGCCGCACTTCCTTGATTCTAGCGGGACGGCTCAGTGCTCTCCCATAGTTGAGTACGAAGTACTCGAAATCGTTAAACATTTTTTTTTAATACAAAGAAACTCGCTGGGCGTAACCTCCTTAGTTTTAGAAAGGTTTAGCGAGCGTTGAGCCGCAGTGCCATGAATACAATGAACTAGTATATACCATGAACTCGAGGTGGTTAAAGGTGGGAAGTAGATACGAAGCGCAAGCCGTAAGAAAGTAAAAGCCGAATTCTCCTGTCTATCATTTCCCATTAGCAGCCATTGGCATGTACATTGAGCACTATCTGACAGGAAAAGGTTGCTACGTTATACTCGCTGGGCGTAACCTTTTCTGTTTTAGAAAGGTTTAGCGAGCATTGGGCCGCAGTGCCATGAATACAGTGAACTAGGATATACCATGAACTCGAGGTGGTTAAAGGTGGGTAGTAGACCCGAAGCGCAAGCCGTAAGAAAGTGTGCGTATGCCACCTCTCGTTTAGTCCGGAATGTCTGCTGAATGGCGGTGCTTCTATATGGGGAATATATGATGAAAAGATGCGAGATGGTGGTACTTGGAGTGTTGAATAGATGGACGACCGGACACACAGACGCATGTATGGACGGATGAACGGACGCAGGGGTGAATGCATGGACGAACGCAGGGACGGACGCACGAACAGACGCACGCACGGACGGGCGGATGGGCGCATGGACGGTCACACAGACGGATGCATGGACGGACGGAAGCAAGAACGAGTGAACGGACGAATGCTTCGCCCCACTCTCCATCATTCACTCCTTGGATATGCTGCCAATTTTTTTCTAAATATAAAAGTTATTCATTCTGGGAGAGGGAAGCTTTCCTCCTGCGGTGGTCGACACGATTTATTCTTCTCAGAAAGAACAAAGTGTCAATGCCTTGCCTTCATTACTGAGAAAGTAGGCTAGTGTTTGTGATTTCACTGAACTTGCATTCAGTATTGTATAAATATTTTTAAATGTTGTTGTTTTTCGTTGCTTTTCATGAATTGTGCGTACCCCTGCGCACAGTTTTCTTTGTGCACGTTAGAATTTCTGTTTACAGGTACAAACAGTCCCTGTGGTGCATTTGAATGTATGTTAGGATATATTAGAAGTGACTTGGGAACTAAATATGCAACATATAAATGTCTTCTGTGCATGTATTTTTTTTTAAATAAAATTCTCTTACACAAAGTTTCTCGGGGTGGCAAAGGTACGCCTATAGGTGGAGCTTATATTTATTCTTAGGTTGTAACCGACTATAGTCATTCACTGCGCGTGCAGGGACAAAAGGTGGGTCTAAAATACAAATGAATTTAAGAACACTGACGATGTCGCTACGCGTAGTGCTATAGACCACTTTACGGGTAGGTTTCAGTGCCACCATACTGCGCAGCTAACCTTTGTGTTTCTCGTCTTTAACGACTACACGAACAGTGCTACGGCATAGACGCATACGCACCAAAACGGTTGGGTTGGTGCATACGACGTTTCGTGACCCTAACAATTCCCGTCGCAACGTACAAGAAGAAGAAAACATTCGCTGCACAGCCCAAGGTGGCGACGCTTATACGCCCTAGGCTAAAATAATCTATGGGTCATGTTAGTCGTGTTTTGAAGAAGCGCTGTTGGAACTGCAAAGAGAACGCCTCGCCGCGGTGGTCTAGTGGCTAAGGTACTCGGCTGCTGACCCGCAGGTCGCGGGTTCGAATCCCGGCTGCGGCGGCTGCATTTCCGATGGAGGCGGAAATGTTGTAGGCCCATGTGCTCAGATTTGGGTGCACGTTAAAGAACCCCAGGTGGTCGAAATTTCCGGAGCTCTCCACTACAGCGTCTCTCATAATCATATGGTGGTTTTGGGACGTTAAACCCCACATATCAATCAATCAAAGTGAACGGTAGCGCGAAGCGTTTGACACATCCCTTTGCTACATCTGAAACGCCGTTGTTATAAGGCTTCAGCAACAGATGTTGCAGTTGCATCTCGCCCACCGGCATCTTTTTATAGCACGAAGTCCCCGCGTTACATCCGCTTCGGTTGCGGTGGTGTTCGGATGCTGACCCTGTAACGTCGCGGACTCGATCGCGGCCTTTGGGCGGTCGCATTTCAATGAAGGCGAAACGGTATAGATGCCCGTGTACGGTGCGTTGTCAGTGCTCCTTCAAGAACACCGGATGGTCCGCACTTTCTGGAGCCCTGCACAAACGGAGTGGCTCACAATCGCGTAGTGGTTTTGGCACGTGAAAGCACGTATATTGCTGCATCTATAGAGTCGCCGCGAACGGCGTACGCGTGCACCATTCCCTTCCTCCGAACGACGACAGTCGCACAAACCGTTCTGTTAAGACACGTTTGCTGATCGACTAAAGCGTGTCGGTGTCAGTAACGCGATATCATACGGCAGCACGTGAGTGCGCTAAAGTGTGTTAGTGTTAGTAACGCGATATCATACGGCAGCACGTGAGTGCGCTAAAGTGTGTTAGTGTTAGTAACGCGATATCATACGGCAGCACGTGAGTGCGCTCGCGAAGGCGTGGAATCGTAAGAGATATCAACGAGGAGCATGCTCCTCTTTTACGCCTACGAACACGCGCTGTGGCTGCGACAAAGTGAGTTTGTTTCAAACATACGTGACGCGAACAAATGGAAGTTCCGACGCATAGGGCGACCGGAAAAGTGAATGAGTCAATGGTCTATAGACACTTCCATCCTTCTTGGTTCACGTCGTTCCTTCGAACATATCTCTCTCGTATAATAGTTCAAAGGGGTTTCCACCTCCTCTCTCATACACCCTCACTCTCAAGCATTGGTCGGCAAAAGTGGAACCTCACTCAGGCTCACTAAACAATTATATATTGCGCGTCGGAATAGCTCGGACTTAAGACTTATTAGAATTTTTTTCCGAGCCGGACTCACTTCGAGTCTCATTTTTTTTTAATGGGACTCACTCGCACTCAAACTCACAAAGATATTACTGACCCGGACTTACTCAGATTCTCGGGTCGACGATTCAATCTGAGTGCGTGAGTCCGAGGGTGTTACTCTGGACATTGTCGAATTCTCCCATGTTGTCAGATTCCACCATTGATCGATGCTAATTGGTCAAGTGAGCTGCTACGACCTCTCTGATTGGCTTAAAATGCCGCCATTACAAAATTTGACAATATGGCGGAACTAGACAATGTTTAGAATAGCACCTAGAGTGAGTCGATTCATGAGTTCACCGACCTATGCTTTCGAGTATTAATGATGTCACTTCAGTTACGTGCCACCAACGAAGTTCTTTCCATTTCTTTTTTACATCTCTTTTTATTTATCTGCACAAAAGCTGCCATCTGCGATTCAGTGGCCCCCTGACGTCACGCATCTCGCTCCGAAGTGACGCACTAAGTTCAACACACTCTCCCCTGATGCAACGCACAGTCCGAGCCCACGCTTATTCATATTTTGCCACACGATACGGGATATGGAAGAAAATCAAGTACTAGTGCTCGTGAGAATGACTACCCCACATTGTCAGCGTCCATCGCCCCTCCCGCACCACTACATTATACTTTTAGGTTACGCCGATTACACGAGTTACGCTGAATGTGTGGTGGCATCTTGACGTCAAATAGCGTGACGTCACCCGATCGCGTCTTCACATGACATCATCCCTTCGTCGAAGGAGGGCGGATCCCGGAAGCAACGCAATATCACGTGAGGTGCTTAGAGTTCCAAGTGCCTACGATTTCAGAGGCTGTGCCGGAACACGTAGGACGTAGAAAAACATGCAGGGGTGGGAGACAGGTGAATGGGGATAATCAATAGAATCAATGGGACCTGCCGAGAAAAAAAAAAAGAGTGCGATGGCTTTTGCCGTCTTGAGAAAATACACAGGAGACCATACGACTTTTTTTTTTTCTTGTTGTTGGCTGAAGTCGTTAAAAATATGGAAAATAAGACTTCTAGTAGACCATTTAGCGCCGATTGTTTTTCATTCTTGTATCCACACAAAACACAGGTTTACGGCCTGTGTTTTGTGTGGACACAAGAATGAAAGCCAAAAATGAGCGCCAAAAAGAATGAGCGCCAAAAAAATATATTTAAGTACTCTATATTTCAGCCAGGAAGCTGCGGGCATATCTGACGGTCCACACACTCTTACTGACAAGCACAGACTGTTTCTAAAATTACTGTTTTGATTCAGCGCATACAGGTAGGGCCCCGCATGCCTTGCTTCGAGACGCCTCAGTGCGTAAAGGTAGAACACCGCAAAGACAAATCACGTACGGTGCCGTATTTCGGTGAGACAGGAAGTCAGCGCGTAGGGATTCAATGAATGACTTCCCGCGTCTCTCATTCAGGAAAATCAATGCTCGTACGCCGAGAAAGAACGCCAACACGCGCAGCAAAGTCAACAACCTCGTGCCCTGCCACCGTGCTCTTCAAGCACGTGGTGAAACAGAACGACCGGCCTGCCGAACACTGACATCGATGCAGCGCCGTTCCTGCAATCTATGAACCGGAGAAAAAAATGGTTCACTGACTTCCCAGTACATTCGGGGCTCGTGTACTTAGATTTAGGTACACGTTACAGGACGACCGGATGGTCGACATCTTCCGGAGCTATTGCGTCACTCTGGGACGTTAAGACTAAGAAATTATTAGTATTATACTTCCCAATGCAATTGTCCAGACACGCATACACATGTGAGAATATAATGCGCCGTATTGCTTTGACGGGTTCGTTCCGCAGCTTGATTGATTGATTGATTGATTGATTGATTGATTGATTGATTGATTGATTGATTGATTGATTGATTGATTGATTGATTGATTGATTGATTGATTGATTGATTGATTGATTGATATGTGGGGCGTAACGTCCCTAAGTCACCATATGATTATGAGAGACGCCGTAGTGGAGGGCTCCGAAAATTTCGACCACATGGGGTTCTTTAACGTGCACCCAAATCTGAGCACACGGGCCTACAGCATTTCCGCCTCCATCGGAAATGCAGCCGCCGCAGCCGGGGTTCTTCGAACGCGCGATTCCGCAGTTAGACATAACCAAGTGAATCAAACAGGGGCTGCTAACATTGCCAGGGGTTAGATGTTCGGAAATACCCTACGTGAAGAGACTTCCGTCGTGAGATCATCGGACGCGTGATTCGAAGGCCGTGGATTACGATGCCATCACGGAAAAAAAAAAACGTTTTTTTTTTTCGTAAAACGTAGTTAATTTCAATTTACGTCACAATTGCAACGCTACAGTTAAGGACCACAATTATTGTCCCACATGCTTTTCTTGGCTTACTTGCCTGTTAAAATCATTTCGTTGAAATGAATGTAGTATACAGGTTCCTGTATTACGTATCTTCTTTCATCTCCATGCTCTTGAAAAGTGCCTAGACTTATATTATAAGCTGCATTAACACAGCGAGTTGGGCGACATGCTAAAATAAGCGTGGAGGCCCGCTACATGCGAAGTACCACGAAACAAAAGACACGAGCACTGATTCTTTGTCCTTGGTATGTGGCGCACCGCACGTTTACCCTAATATGTTACGTACGAATTCGACGACATCTGACGTGACGCCCCGCCGCGGTGGTCTAGTGGCTAAGGTACTCGGCTGCTGACCCGCAGGTCGAGGGTTCGAATCCCGGCTGTGGCGGCTGCATTTCTGAAGGAGGCGGAAATGTTGTAGGCCCGTGTGCTCAGATTTGGGTGCATCGTTAAAGAACTTCAGGTGGTCGAAATTTCCGCAGCCCTCCACTACGGCGTCTCTCATAATCATATGGTGGTTTTGGGACGTTAAACCCCACATATCAATCAATCAATCAATCAATCATATGACGTGAACGCCTCCTTACTATTCCAGTCGGCAAAAACTATCACTTCCATTCAGCTTCACGACGGCATTGTCCGTTACATGACACCTAACCAACGTGTCGATAATCACAATAATAATTTTCCCAATTGCGTATTGAACATCCACGCCTACGACATCTTGAACTATAATGCAGTGTACACCTTATATGCGCACGACCAAGCTTCTATATATCAATGCTACACGCTGTCGAAGTGTAACGCAGGGTACCGGACTTGGTCAAACTCTAGTGACGCAACTTTTTCTCGCCCCCCCCCCCTGCTCTTTCTCCTTGATGAGATAAAATAAAGTTTGATTTGATATGTGGGGTTTAACGTCCCAAAACCACCATATGATTATGAGAGACGCCGTAGTGGAGGGCTCCGGAAATTTCGACCACCCGGGGTTCTTTAACGTGCACCCAAATCCGAGCACACGGGCCTACAACATTTGCGCTTCCATCGGAAATGCAGCCGCCGCAGCCGGGATTCGACTCCGCGACCTGCGGGTCAGCAGCCGAGTGCCTTACCCACTAGACCACCGCGGCGGGGCAAGGTTTGATTTCATTCGATCTGACTTTATAGCCGAGTGGTCAACGAGCCAGGAACATATTTCTTTATCACAACCCCCAAGAGCGCCGAGGCCAAAACCTTCGAGTTTTTCTTTCTGCGGGCGCTCCAGAAGAGCCGCGAAGGTTGTTCTCTGAACGGCTCCAACCCATACTCTCTTTCTGCAGGTGCACTTGTTGCGTTGTCGTGACTCGAGCCATCTGCGCGAGCTTACCTTTTCTGTATGCGCGACGAGGTGCTAGCGCGGCGCCGGTGCGGCCAAAAAAAAAAAAAAAACTTGCGCTCGGAAGCGATCGCGAAAGATATTCTTTTCGACCGCGCGTCGTACAGATGTGACGTTGCAGTTCTCTCAATCTCTTGAAACTAGTTCGATATCTTCGCACATTGTGCTTGCGCAGCGTACAAGTTGGCATATCATCACGCCCATTCTTTTAACCCCGTATTTTGACAAAACCAACGCATTTAAATTTTTTTCCCCACGTACTGTGTCCGAGTGGAACTGCATGACTTATCTCAGCCGATTTTCTGGTGTTTAAAGCTAAAATGGGCAGTTTCGATTTGTGCTCTGTTTCTTTTTATGTAATATTTTGCCATGTTAAGTTTTATGCGTTCTGTTAGTACGAGTTTTCGATTCTATATTTCTCGTGATATCTTCTTACATTATCACATGTGTTTTTAGGGGCGAAGCTCCTTATGGCGTGGCGTGTGCGTCCCTCCTTGCGTAACCATCGGTGGCACATAGTGCGTAACCATCGGTGGCACATACCCGAAAGAGTGGTCCTTAGAACGTCCGCTGGATGGCGGCACTTGTATTTGATGAATGCATGATGAAATCATGAGAGATGGCTGTACTTGGAGGGTTCACAGTTCACTAGATAGACGAACGGACGGACGGGCGGATATACAGATGGACGGACGGTCTGACGGACGGACGCACAGACGGACAGACAGAGAGAGGGGCGGACGCATGGGCCGACGAGCGGGCGGATAGGCAGAGAGACGGTCGCACGAACAGACAGACGAACGAATGGGCAGACGGAAGAACGGATGGACGGACGCACCAACGGTCACACGGATGGACGAACACATGGATGGACGCACGGAGGTACGCATGGACGGTCGGAAGCAAGAATGAACGGACGGTCCGAAGCACGGACGGACTGACGAAAACTTCGCCCCATCAATCGTCATTCACTCCGTGAATAGGCTGCAATTTTTTTTTTGTATTTATATCCTGCCTCTCGTACCTGTCCTGCTTGGACCAGTTCTTGGTCTGCAGCATTCAATAAATAAATAAAATGTAGTTTCTTATAGGCACACTAAAGAAAAACTCTGGCATCAGTGTCTACGAGCTGCAAACGCGGGGCGCTTAAAGTGCCTCTTCTCCATGTCTCTTCTATCGTCTTCTTTCAAGTTCGCGCCAACGATATTTTACCCAAGATGCACACCAACTAAAGCCCGACCGCATACGTTACAAGATAGTTAGTGCACGGATTTGTCTAAATCTCGTCCTTTCGTCTCCGTTTCGGCTCCGTGATGTGGTCTGGAACCGTTTTGTCGTAGGACTAAGTTCAGCAAATTTTCAGCTGTTCCACTTCGACACCTTAACCAATGACTAATAACTAATGACAGTAGGCCACTGGCTTATACTGGAGCACAGCTGTATCACCGAGGCGGGCCTAGCAAAAATTTAGTAACGGTCCCAGGAAGTTAGTAACCACTGCAGTTACTATCAATTTGCTTGCTGTTACCACCTTTTGGATTTTTTTCCAGAGCACACGGCATCCCTCACCATGATATCATGTTTTAGGTCGTGAGAGCTCAGACGTTATTATTATTATTATTATTATTATTATTATTATTATTATTATTATTATTATTATTATTATTATTATTATTTACATTACGTGACCCAGTTTCCACGTACATAAGATATATATGTGATATTTCCACAAATACATCTTCGTGTCCATGGCTTTCAGTCCAAAAATCTTTAACCTTCCAGGCAATTTTCGAAGAGACGCAATATGTTAAAGTATAGGGACGACAAACTTTTAACTATCAATATATGCAGTGTTTCCAATAAGTGCGTAAATATAGTTATGCGTACGGCGGAAAGTACCTAGCACGATTCTCTTGCACAGGTGAGTGGCAGGCGAGCTGCATTTCCAGGGGCGGAGCATGTAGTTGTTCTTATAGCTTGCAACCGACAATAGAAGCCAAACATCGCTCGCCACCGCTCCTGGGCAGGCACTTAGCAAAACGTAACGAGGTGCATGCAAAAAAATCACAGCATATCCACGAAGTGAACGATGATCAGTGGGGCGAAGCATCCATCAGTCCATCCGTGTGTCCGTCAGTCCGTTCGTTCTTGCTTTCGTCCGTCCAGGCATCCATCCGTCTGTCTGCCCATCCGTCCGTCCGTCCGTCTAGTGAACACTCCAAGTATACCGCCATCTCGCATCTTTTCAGCATACATTCATCATATACAAGTACCAGCATCCAGTGGACATTCCCGGGCTAAACGAGAGGCGGCCACCTACTGCTACCAGGTTGCTGGTACCAGGTGGCTACCTTCAACTACCGCTAAACCAAGCTGCTGATGCACTGTCATGGAACCCATGCGTAGAAAGCACACCCCGAACCAAAGAAGGCGGGATTTGGTTCTCGTAATAGGATGTTTCCAACACTTAGCGGCAAGAACCAGATTTAGCTGGAATAATGGCGTCCCTCAACGAAGACACGCACATTAATTGAAAGTTTGTACTCTTTGTACTCCGCGGGAAAACATTGCAACAACTGAGACGGAGGTAACTTGGAGACAACGCCCGTATGCTGGGCAGGCTGTTCTTATTCTGCTCTGTGCCGGTCGCAAGCCCCCGACCCACAACACAGTTCTCTTCTTCAACTTTGGTCGTCACGGCAGATGCTCCTGACATAAATCTATCCGTCCGTCCATAGTTAAGTATACATGGTTAAGCAACCCGCAACGATGGTTAAGGTACTCTTGGTTAAGGTACTAGACAGCTTACGCGAAGGTCGCAGGATCAAATCCCGACAGCGGCGGAAGCATGTTGGGTGGAGGTGAAAATGCTTTAGGCTCATGCAGAATGAGATGCAGGTTAAAGAACCACAGGTGGTCAAAATTTAGAAAGCGCCCTCGACTAAGACATCTGTCATATCTTAATTTTGTGACGCAAACAGCAACAATTATTATTATTATTATTATTATTAATATTATTATTATTATTATTATTATTATTATTATTATTATTATTATTATTATTATTATTATTATTATTATTATTATTATTGTTGTTGTTGTTGTTGTTGTTGTTGTTGTTGTTGTTGTCGTAGTAGTAGTAGTAGTAGTAGTAGTAGTAGTAGTAGTAGTAGTAGTAGTAGTAGTAGTAGTAGTAGTTGTTGTTGTTGTTGTTGTTGTTGTTGTTGTTGTTGTTGTTGTTGTTGTTGTTGTTGTTGTTGTATAAAGAACCTACATTCAAGCAATCCCCACGCATCCGATATGCGAATACGATCGCCAACTTTCTAAGCTAAGGTTGGAAGCAAAACGACGCAGCCGGGCTCGATCAGTCTATCGGTTGCAAAAAATAAAACGACACGTCCGGCGAGAAGCTCTGAACGCGCGCGTGCGAGTCATGTACCGGCAAAACACGTTTCCGAACGAACGCGAGCCGCTATAGCCCCCCACAGTTGGCGGCGACGGAATTCCGGCAATGTCAGAGCGACGAGGGGTCAGCCAGGTGCGACGTGGAGCAACGAGAACGGCACGTCAATCAACTGCGCACTACCGCCTCGTCCCTTTAAAAGGTCTCTCACCGCAGATCATCAATGCACACGCGGTCCAGTTGGCCCATTACGTTGGCCCATTGGCTCTTGACAAAGCATGCGGAATCGTTGAAACGATCGAGTGACCGCGACATTGTTTAGCGAGCGTTGTTCGCGCTGCCACGCCAGTACAGCGGGCCGTCATTTTGCTCAGGCGATTAGCGGGTAGCGCGACAGCGAGGTCACCGGTTGGAGGGAAACTAAGCGTACGAATAGAGTGGCGAAAAAAAAAAAACAATCACAGCATATCCACGGAGTGAATAATGATCAGTGGGGCGAAGCGTCCGTCAGTCCATCCATGCATCCGTTCGTTCTTGCTTACGTCTGTCCGCCCGTCCATCTAACGAACACTCCAAGCACCGTCAGCTCGCATCTTTTCATCATATATTCATCGTATACACAAGTAACGCCATCCAACGGACATTCCAAGAACAAAACGAGAGGTGGCTACTACTACTACTACTACTACTACTACTACTACTACTACTACTACTACTACTACTACTACGTATATCGGGTACGCATGACCCACGGCTTACGGAGCTTCGCCCCTAAAAAAATCACTGGGGGGGGGGGGGAGATAAACAACAAAAGGGAAGGCAGGGAGGTTAACCAGGCACATGCCAGGTTTGCTACCCTACGCTGGGGGAATAGGAAGGGGACATAAAGATGAGAAAGAGAGAGGAAAGAGAAGAGAAAGAGAGAGAGAGAAAAAAAGGAGGATTGTCAGTCAATTGGCTGGCGCGTATGCAGCGGTGGCACTACACAAAAGTTAAAGGTGGTCACGTAGGCCTGTAGTCCTCAAAAAGCACAAGACAGCTTTGACTGCTTTTTGAGCCGACGAAAGGCGATGACGGTGTTCCATGGAGTAGCATCTGCACAGAGAGTGGCCGATCGTCCAATTGTCGCAATGCGTCCGAAAGCTTCTGTCTTTCGGAGGCAAATCGAGGGCAATGGCATATCAGATGGTCGATGTCTTCTTTGGTGCAGCAGACGTCGCATTCCGCATTGTCAGTCAATCCTATGAGGGTTCTATATGCTTTTGTGAAGGCAACCCCCAACCAGAGGCGACAAAGAAGTGAAGCTTCACGTCGACGAAGTCCGGATGGAGGTCGAAGTTCCAGTCGAGGGTTTATTTGGTATAGTCTCGTATGTCTTATGCTTGAGGTGTTCCACTCCTGCAGACTCAGACTACGTGCCGGGTGACGAAGTTGCTTTGCAGCGTCAGTCCTTGACAAAGGAATCGGAACGGTGTGTTCTTCTTGGGTTCCGACTGCATACATGCACCTAAACAACTCAAAGGCAAGCGAAAGCCATTTTCTATTGAGCATACGGGTCCACCTCGGATCATTTGCTAGGGTGCTCGGCTGCCAACCCGAAGGTCACTGGTTCGAATCCTGGCCGCGGCGGCCGTATTTTGATGGCGGCGGAGCACTAGAGATCCGTGTACTTATATGGATTCCGGTACACGTTAAAGAACACAAGAAGGTCGAAATTTTTGGGGCCCTCCACTACCACGTCCCTCGCAATCTTGTTGTGGTTTGAATACCCTATCAATCGTAGTACTATATTATTTCTTTCTATCGCAAAGCGCATTCCTCTTCCCTAATTGTTTCCACAATTAGGGAAGAGATCCACTACCTTGATCTTGTAAAAAAGACCGGGCAGGCAAATGGTCATCTGGCGCTATGTATTCCATGACGAAAATATGTCTCCGGAGAGGCGAGGCACGGCCCGGTGTTCCGTCTCCCGGCTACGCACATTCCGGTAGCTCAGAAAGAAACGCGGATAGAAAGCATGATTGCACGCACATCTAACTTTGTCGCGCCATCCCATGGCCTGCAATAAGTACGCCCAGTACCAACTGCATCTCTGAAAGTCCAGCACAGCTACATCCATTCCAGCACGCAAAGGGCAGCAGGAGTGGGTAGCCCTATATTGTTTTACATTGTCAAAAAGTGTATCAGCGAGACCCGCCCATTTGCAGCCTGACAGTAGAAGCGTTAAACGGGGCTACAAAAATGGCTTGCACGACGTCACAATATCATTACTTATAACGTCATCCACGTAATTAAAGTAACCTTTGCGAGTGACATAAACTAGAATGTAAAAAATTCGCGCCATATTCACGAAGTGAGTGACGATGAGTGGGGCAACGCGTCCATTCGTGTGTCCGGACGGACAAATGAAGGTACGGACGGAAGGACGAACGGATGGACAGAAGTACGGACGCACGGACCAACTCATGGACGGACAGAAGCATGGACGTACGGACATACGGACGATGGAAGCACGGACGGACGGACAGACGCAAGCATAGACGGACAGACAGTAGGACGGACTCATGGACAGACAGACGGACAGGAGCATGGACGGACGGGCAAACGGACAGGAGCACGGACGGACGGACGGACACACGGACGGACGCTTCGCCCCACTCATCATTCACTTGGTGAATATGTTGTGAAAATCGCTAACGCCATCTAGTTATATTCCCAAGGACATATCACACATCGCCATCTATTGAGCAACTCATAACCTAGAGGTGGCTACATACTACTACTACTACTACTACTACTACTACTACTACTACTACTACTACTACAGAGGAAAGAACGACCCACGACGTATGGAGCTTCGGCCCTGAAACAAAAAATACTCTGTTCTCGGGAAACATTTCAAGTCTACTCAAACGTGGGGCTTCCACAGAATGCGCATGCACACCTTCCGCTCATCGTCAATGCCTACCCTTTCAGCAGCTCAAGAGGTTGCGAAAACACAACCGAAGACAGAGGGGGCAGCAACCGAAGTAGACAACTCGGCAGTCGCTGTCATTCATGCGGAACTGGCAGTTAATGGCCAGTCATTAACTCGGTGCGGGCAGACGATGTGGCCATTAAAAAAAAAGAAGACTGACTCATGCACAGCCGGCACGTTGGAAAATGGGTGTCCTTTTTCCGCGTCGGGTGCAAATAAGTACTTTAATGCACTAATGTCATGCACTTAACGAAGCACGGAGAAAGGTTTATAGGCGCGTTCACACTAGAGCGACACGACACTGACATGACCCCGACGGAAACACGAGGCGGACGCAAACCATCGCCCGACTAGTCGCCGGCCGACGAAGTCCCCAGACCCCGTGGTCACATTGGGCCGACGACGACGACGACGACGCCTCAAAAGACAGAATTTCATCGTTGTGTAACATGATGAGAGACCAAAAACCCCAGCAAACGCATCCGCAGACCTGTCGTCGGCATGTCGTCGAGAGATCGGCGGCTGAGCGAAAATTCGCCCCATGTATTTGCTTCATAGGACCACGAAGCGGGCAATCTTGAGGGAATGAACAATGCCCTCTCCGAGGTTTCCACGGCGTCTGAACAGGCAGCTGGAGCCCCCAACGAAACTCTTTTCTTCGTTACCCTATTGTGCATCCCCAACCCGTCCCTCGTTCCCATGGATCATGGCGGGGGCTGCGCCGCTTAGCCGGAGAGGGACAGTGGCAGAGCGGGGAACATGGCTGAAAATGAGGTGCAGGTGTGCAAGTTTAGTCGGTGTCGCTGCCTGTGCCTGCAATGTGACTGCAGAATCGGCCAACGAAATACTGTTAGCACGACAAGGCGCGAGTGGGGTCTTCGAGAGGCCACCCGGGGACTGTTTGTGTCTTTGCAGTGTACATAGGCCAACGACAAAAGAAAAGACACTCCTAAAGACAGCCCACAGACCAAAATCGGTGTCGTGTCTCTCTAGTGTAAACGCGCTTTAAAGAGCACATCAGTGATCTTAAGCCTATCGTTGCTCCCGAAGCGGTAATGAAGGTATTGTAGCATTACAAAAATCTATATGTCGATGGAAAGCCTGCCGGATGCAAGCAGTTACCCTCATGATAACACAACCGTTATATGATGCAAATTTTTTCCCTACGTCGCCGCCCAGTCCTCAGAAGTGTTTGGTATATGTCTGGGAAAAGGGGGGAAGGGGTCTGGTCTACGGAAAATATTTGGCCTCGAGGACATACCGTGGCGCCACCTACGTGATGACGTCACTCATGGGATGTCGGGTTGTGTTGTCTGCTAGAGCACCTGATTTCCTGCGCTTTCGCTGT
This sequence comes from Rhipicephalus microplus, assembly GCF_043290135.1. Lineage (NCBI taxonomy): Eukaryota > Metazoa > Arthropoda > Arachnida > Ixodida > Ixodidae > Rhipicephalus > Rhipicephalus microplus. The sequence goes on from NC_134709.1 coordinate 16,645,629, forward strand.
GGACACCGTGCGTGTTTTTCTTTGTTTTGAAGCTCGGTGCTTAAAGAAGCGGCAAGACCTGATAGTACGGTGCACCGGTGGCTCTCTCGTGTCTAATTTGCACCGTAAAATCGCTACTAAGAACCGGTGCAGCCATGGAGGACGATGCAAGTGGTGTCGCGAAAGCAAAGCTGCCGTATTCCTCAACTACTATCCTATCTGTGACGTCAAAACGATCGCAGCGCTGGCCTATCTAGTGGAGGCCCTCTAGGCCAATATGCTTGACAGTTGGACAGTAGCTACACATGACAAAGCGTAAGGGGTTGAACAATCACTGTGCGGAAAAGTGCATGGTGAAAGTATACATCCGATATGTTAGCGAGATTGTTTGTTCGTGTTCGTTTGTTTGTTTGTTTTCGCCGTTTTACTTCAAGTCCGTGATGCGGACACGACGGTCTCCTTCAACCTCCTGCCCTAAGGTCTCATAGAGAGCATGACAGTCTTCTTAATGGTCCTGTGCTAAGTTGGTGTAGAAAACAGGGCGACGTTAGTTGTCCTGTCCTAAGTTGGTGAAGAGGACTGGGCGGTCTTATTCATCGTCCTGTACTGATACCGGTGTAACACGGGCACCTTCGATCGCGATCAGGGTTGATCCGTATAAGGCTCAATCTGAATGAGGTGCATGCTGCTACGCGGTCATTTTCAAACGCGATCTGACACGATTAAGATAAATATCATCACGATTAGCGCATCGCGATATGACACCCAGATCACAGTTTTACTATTGTCTGAGCCAAGTGCGATGCGTAAAGTTGGGATCGTATAGCAGCGACCACTCCATATAAATTGCGATCAGTAAATCCGAGCTGGACCAGCGCAGATCGCGATCGGAAGTGCCCGTGGTGTAGAGAACAGAACAGTCTTTTTCGTCGCCCTATGCTAAGCTGGCGTAGAGAACAAGGCAGTATTTTTCATTATCTTGTGCAAAGTTGATGAAGATGGCAGAAGGAAGAATCACCTTAGCCATTCCTTCCTGAGATCTTAAAACCTACATGACAGTATTCAATCATCTTGTTTTAAATGAGCCCTTTTAAACTCTGCAAGTACCAATCAACCAACTCCAACAGCGTGTTCTATGAAGCTGCATTCATTCCCTCCGTAAAATACATCAATAAAATTCCTCAATTCCTAACGTTCCGTCTCCAAAATTAATTCAAATTCGTTTATACTCTCCTCTCTTTGAGCTATTAGGTTATAGTTCTGGCACTGCATGCGTGAACCAGCTAGTCGAAAGCAAAATACGCTGCCAAACCTGTGCTAGATGGCTACGTTACCGACACAAGAGTCTTTGGAAACATTCCGCACAGTATAGAGACTGCAGCCTGCTACAGCTCGAAGAAACAACAGAGATTGTTTTACTGTCCACTTGTGGCTCAAAGACACCTGCGCCCGTTCCTGTGTTTCTTAACTTAGTTGTTTTTTTTTTAATCTGTTATGTTTCTCCTCTTCCCGTGTTTCGCTCTTTGCACAGTCATCTATTCTTCTCCGCCCTTTTCTTGTGCCCCCCTTTTTTTCTGCTTTTCGTCGAAGTAAGACTATAAAACAAGATAAGACGAAGTAAGACAATAAGATAGGGAAGTAAGACTTCCCAATCGTCATCCGAAACGACTACATTCAAAAGGACATCTTATCTAATCTAGGCTATGTGCTTCCGTTCTAAAAACACACGAATTAGATTACTAATGTTACTAGTTACCTAATAAGCAATCACGGCTCCTAAACTCTGTGCATATGTAGCTAAGTCAACAGACGACATGTCTACGTTCTCCAAACTTTCACGTTCTCCAAACTTTCAATATTACGTAGCTTTAACAGAAAAAAAAGGCATTTCTAAGGCGTTTCATCGTGGAATTGCAATATACCCCCCCCCTCCCCCCCCCCCCCCCGCATTTCGGTATATCTATATAGCATTCGCAAAAAAAAACTGAAAAAAAGCACGTGGACGAAAAGAAGGGCGAACGAGAGGTAAAAATAGGTTTCAGCAAACTCATACAATTCCTAATTTTCTAGAAATTAGATACAAATAAGAAAAGCGTATCTTAATGCTAATACTTGTACAACGTACTAAACGAATATCAACTGCGATTCATAGTCATTGTTAGGCATAAGTGTTTTGTATCAATGTATTATATAATGTCGCATTTATATCCACGCATATATGTGCACGTACATCATAGAATCTGAACGCATACACATGCTCGCCACAATGTAAAGCCCATTTTCGGGATTGGTCTTGAGACCTCTATCCACCTGCAGACCACCACATTTACCGTCCAGTCCTTTCCAACATTTATATGGGAAAGCAATCAAGAAAGTAACTCAAGCGACCCTGGGGATGCGGCGTTGAGAAGCATTACGGCTTTCAGTTGCGTGTTCCTAAAATGCGTAAACCTAAATCGTGAACTGCTGCCTAAAGAGCTCACTGAAAAATATAAGGTTGTCTGTGGCACATGAAGTCTAACATATCGACTGCCCCTTGGACGAAGCACCACGCCTGCCGCTAGCACTGACGCTCGTGTTATAAAAATACGTTTGCAAATAACCAACCTCAATATCACAGTAACAATCAGCCCCATCACCTCATCTTTCATCGTCACAATCCCCGGCATGTATTAGCGGCAGCATGTTACGACTTCGCAGATGAGGACACCAAACACCAAAAGACAACCGCGTCAATGCTGACTCCCCCTCAAGTACTACAATTAGGCGACAGTACCAACAGTACTGAAAGTTGGGCGAGTTGGTACTCATTCATGACTTCTTTGCGCAAACACGTACACGGACACAAGGACCTTGTGTCCGTGTACGTGTTTGCGCAAAGAAGTCATGAATTAGGCGACAGCCAGCCGCAAAACGTCAATGTTGAGATATCTGGACGCTCTCTTGGTCTTTGGCACAAGAAGTGTCGTCCCCAATGACGGACTCCTTATCGATCTCTCCTGGCGAGTAATAAAGCTCCATAGCGGCTCAATAAACGTCTATGCGGGCAGTATATTAATCGACCTCTATCCTCCACGAAGACGCCAAAGGTCGTCCATAGTTTCACCACATTGCCCAACTGCTCATCACTCACTTCCTGTAAATCGCAGGAACTAGGCTACATAGAGCTGTCAGCACGTAAAATGCCGTATGCACATATGGTACATAGAGCTTCTTCGCTGCTTTTACGGCTATCAGAGACTGCAAGCGTCCAAACTGCGGCTGAGCTGGGTTCACAGACCGTTCTGTTCCTTGAACGTTCCAGCAACCGTTGTTGTGCACTTGAGAGGCTAGGTACCGTACCTTTCCCATATTTGATAGAGAGAGAAAGAGATCTTCGAAGGGAAAAAGGGAATTCTGTGGGCATATGTGAGGCACCTACATACTACTCTGCATGGAGGAAGGGGATTGTGGACAAAAAGGTCTTAGGGGGAGAAGGGAAAGAGAAAGAACAAAAAAATAACAGATCCCACGTACAGTGGGAATCGATGGTATGGGAGGCACGAATGAGAAAGGTTTATATGTCACTTTAAAATTAGCAAAACGTTACAATGCGGACGGGCGTAGTACACAGTAAACACAAGTAGAAATGTCATGCGCGCCCACGCATCTGTATAGGATGCAAGTATGTTGTTTATAGTCGCGTAAAGACGGCAGCACTAACGTTTGCAATACCAGCCCCATCAGTGGTACGCATGTAAAATATGACGCGTACATTAGTTCCATGTCATGATTACCATGTCTGCGTCACACATTTGTGTTCGTCGTCCATTCACGTAACGTAATACCAAATTTAGTATATGTGAAGCTAGCGAAATGACCACGAGCGAGCTTTGAGCATAGCATGTAGTCATGTTTTAAATGACACGCATATCGTGATTTTCATTTTTGGGCGAGTCATTTACCTTCGTAGCCTGTTCACTTCACACAATACCAAATTTGACATATGTGAAGCTAGCAAAACGGCCGCGAGCACGCTATGAGCGCAGCATGCAGTCATGTTTTACATGACACGCATATCATGGTTATCATCTTTGGACGGGTAATTTACCTTCGCCGTCCATTCACGTCACGTATTACGAATTTTGGTATCTGTGAAGCTAGCGAAACGGCCGGGAACGCATCATGAGCGTGGCATGTGGTCATGTTCCTACATGACACGCATGTCATGATTATTATGTTAGGGCCCATCACTTATGTTCGACATGCAGTCATGTCATATCATACCAGTTTTGCAACATTTCACGTGACCGAGACCACCGCAAGAGCAGCAAGACTATGACATGTAAATCATGACATTCATAACATACATGGCATGATTATCATATTATGACTAGTCACTAATGCTCGTCATAGTCATGTTATGCTGCAAATTTTGGTACAGATCCCATTATCGAGATGGCCAGCAGAGCGAAATGCCATAGGCGGGCGGACGGACGGGCAGATAGATAGATAGATAGCTAGATAGATAGAAATAGATAAATATATATATATATATATATATATATATATATATATATATATATATATATATATATATATATATATATATATATATATATATATATATATATATATATATATATATAGATAGATAGATAGATAGATAGATAGATAGATAGATAGATAGATAGATAGATAGATAGATAGATAGACAGACAGACAGACAGACAGACAGACAGACAGACAGACAGACAGACAGACAGACAGACAGACAGACAGACAGACAGACAGACTAGATAGATAGATAGATAGATAGATAGATAGATAGATAGATAGATAGATAGATAGATAGATAGATAGATAGATAGATAGATAGATAGATAGATAGATAGATAGATAGATAGATAGATAGATAGATAGATAGATAGATAGATAGATAGATAGATAGATAGATAGATAGATAGATAGATAGATAGATAGATAGATAGATAGATAGATAGATAGATAGATAGATAGATAGATAGATAGATAGATAGATAGATAGATAGATAGATAGATAGATAGATAGATAGATAGATAGATAGATAGATAGATAGATAGATAGACAACGGAGCTGTAAATAGATGCTTAAGCAGCTGCGTACTCACATGACGCACAGTCAGGGTAAACTCAGCCGCGCTCCTCGCCTACACGTAACAAGAAGTTGCTTCGCAATCACGACATGCCCGCCGCGCTGCTTGTCCGCAATGGAGACTAGGACTTCCTCCTTGCTGGCCGAGTAAAGCCACTCACCCTACAGCCTCATCGCACAGGTGTTTGTGCACACCGCAGGCGAAACCTGTGGCCTTTGCGACTTTTCTGACAGGCTGTTACACTCCCGCTAACAGAAGCGAGCAGTGCGAAGGTAGCACGCACCATTGTTCTGTCGTACCTTGCTTGCGCAAAGGGCCGCTTGGAAAAACTGCATTTCCATAAATATTTCCAAGCCCACAGCGATTTACATTCAGTTGATTACGATTTGTGTCGCACAGGTCCAGCGTTATGACCATCAAGTCACCCACAGTCGGCCACAACCTAAATATAGACGCAGACTTTGCCCTCCGCAGGTGATGTCCCACCAAGAGAAGATTTGCAAGGCTAGACTATGCAACCAAGTCGGGGCATTTCCATGGCGTCAAAGTATAAAAACCTTCCCATATGAACACGTGTTCGTGTCTTGTCGTTAGTTTCTGGTCATAAACTTGAACTTTTTGCGCGGTTCTAGTGAAAATTCCGACAACACTGTTCAGTGAAAGGCAATATTTTATGTGGGGACGACGATCTATACCTAGTACTTGTCGTCTTTACATTAGCTCCGACAAAATACATGGTTCTTAAAAAGGAAACCAGTTAGCCCGACTCTCGTGTTGATTGGTAGGCGAGTCATCCTGCTGGGGGCGGAGCTTCGATTTATTGTTATGTAGAGACCGAGAACTTGGTTTTAAACATTGGCTACAACCTGATTACAAATTTATCCTCCCCAGGACCAAATAAAGTTAACCAGTCAGTCCGCCCACAGAACCACGGCGTGCCTCTTTCACCCGCATGGGAGTGGCACCAGTTGGTTTTCGCTCAAACCAAAAGTGCTTTTTCTCGGGTTATGCAAATATTACGCCTATCGATAGCTCAAGATTCGGCTTTATTACCTAAAACGTTACGTCTGGTTGAAAAACGACGTCACAATCTCTGACTAAAATTATTCTCGGTCTAAAGCCAGCCACACAACGGTATGTTTGTGTGGGCAAGTCAACTATCTGATGAATCACTCGAGAAGTGCTTGTCGTCACCAACGAGAGTAAGCGCGGATGGAAAGTTACCTATCTGTTCATTCGTGGAATCACAAGAGGTTCGTCAAGATGTGTCCGAATAGTTTCAAGTGTAAAGCCTTCTACAGATGAAGGAATTTTAAAGGGGCCTGTGATCTTTGACGCCTTTAACCTCTACTCTTTTGTCCATGCTTGTCCTTTGTTCTATGTGTATTTATTTGCGAATGTTATATGTCCAAGGCTAATAAAGAAAGAAAAAGCAAGTTCTCTGTAAGAGAGGGGGGACAGGGGCTAAAGCGATGGCTGTGAAGAGAGCTGACATTTTGCTTTCAGGTTATATTAGACTGTGAACTCGTTCCTGGAGAACCATGTACAAGAATCATAAATGACCGCAACAACACTCACTCGATGACGTTCCCAGACTTGGCAAGCTCGGTGGTCAGGTTGCCCCAGGCGCGCTGCGTGTTCCACAGCTTCGCAATGTCGTCACCACCGTTGATCACGGAGTCCCTGCGATACTCGATGGTGGAGGCCCTTCGCAACGCCTTCTGCAGTTCCGACGGTCTCGGAGCACTCGCGTTGGCTCCGGAGGCGTTGCCGCCGCCGCCACCAGCGGCGTCCGCCGTTTCCGGTTCCGGCGGCGTGTCGCCTCCCGGCAGCTGGGTGAGGAAGTCGCGAAATCCTTTCTCGAAGTCGTGGAAGTCTATGCGGCCGTCTTCGTCGTGATCCAGGTCCTCGAATATGGCATCCGCGTCCTGACTGCTGATGCTGAACCGGTGGCAAAGCTTGCGGAGCTCTTCACGGTCCAGGTACCCCGTACCGCGGGTGTCGCACGCGCGGAACAGCTGTTCCAGCTGAAGCGTGGCCATTGGGTCGCTTGCGGATCCGGTTGCGGTTCCGGCTGCGGAGTTGTTCGGCAACGGCGGCGGCACGCTTTCCGTGGATAGCGGCTTGGCCGTTCCGGCTTTAGACGCCAGGGCCTTAACTTCTGAGGCTATCCTTTTCCCTTCAGCAGGTCCCAGCGGGGGTCAAGATAAATCCATCTTCTGTGGAGCTTATCTTATTAAACAGTGACCGGCTGAAGTCGAACACGCGCGCACGCAAAACTTTCGGCCCCCGGAGTCTGTGGCCTCTCGTCCTTCAACCTGGTTGTCATTCAACTGTGGATGAAAAGAACGAAAGAAGCAATCGTTTTATTGGCTAGCCGATTTACTTTTTCAATACACCAGTATGAATTATAATGGGCGTTGTTCTGGTTTATCGGTAAGCTGCATCTGACTGAATATTAACTGCTAGAGTTTCACGACCCGCAACAATGGTATGATCATAAAAAACACCGCAAGTCGGAGGATCCGGAAGTTTCGACCTCCTGGGTTTCTTTAACACGCACAGAAATCTAAGTACAGCGGCCTCTAGCATTAGACCTCCATTGAAACGTGGACGTCGGGGTTGGAGTTCAATCTAAGTTCGAACCACCAGTCGAGCATCATAACCAATAAACCACCATGGCTGGTCTACATACATACATACATACATACATACATACATACATACATACATACATACATACATACATACATACATACATACATACATACATACATACATACATACATACATACATACATACATACATACATACATACATGCATACATACATACATACATACATACATACATACATACATACATACATACATACATACATACATGCTTCCACTAGCACTTGATATGCACACATTCAAGACTGAGCTGTTACTATTCAAGCAGCTGCTACAATGAGCGAAATTTATGTGCACCATTCCGTTCATTTTGATGACTTTCAACCTTCTGTGTACGTAAATAGAAATCTTGCTATAATTAGAAGCAGGGAACGACCCTTACACTAGTTCAAAAGTTGAAAAGTTAACAACCGTTTTAACAAAGAGCGCAGCAGCTGGTTTTCGGGACGAGTTGTCAAGACTGCCGGTGACCATGGCATGCGGTACGCAGCGGGCCTATGTAGAAGCAGCATAGGATTTTTTTTTTTTTTCGTGTAGCGTTAGAAATGTAGGTCACGGCTCCGCGTCCAGCAGATGTTCCAACGCTATTGGCCTATTGGCCGCTTGTTGGAGGCTCACGCAAAAAATGAGTTTCCTTCTTTTTTTCTCTCCTCTCTTTCACGTAAAGGCCCGACCTCACGTGCGCGTTGTAGCTCGTCAGCGTTTGGCTTTTTGACGCGGCGCCGCAACCTCTTCTCATAGGCAGAGAAGGGAGCACAGCATTGCGTAGCCGCACTCCCTCTAGCTCTCTCTCTCAATAGGGAGAGGGCACATATCCGCGTCGAAATTCCGCGCTCCAACACGCTGCGACGCGTACGTGTGGTTGTGGTCGGGTTTAGGGCCCTTCCACACGCTTCCCGCACAGCCGCAACGCACGTGCCGGGACCCCTGCCGCAGGCAAGTGGGGTACAAATGAGCCAATTGGCGGCGCTCTTTCACCCTCCGCTTGGGTGCGGCGGGTGTGCCGGCACGTTCGTTGCGGTTGTGCGGGAAGCGCGTGGAAGGGCCCTTAAGTATTCAGTCGCCGACGCCGTCCGTTTCTTGCAAAACCAGAGAAGCAACGCTACGCAGATGACGCGTAAACGATCGGCAGCGCACAAAAGACGAGTGGTCACGGCGTCGGTTCGGTTTTGGCGCTAACTCAGTGGTGCAACGGTAGTGTAATTGCGTATGCAAGTCGTCTCCTTTCGAAATCCGAACGCAATCACACGATCATTGCTCCGCTGAGTTTGCGCCAAAACTGCACCAATGCCGTGACCACTCGTCTCCTGGGCGCAGAACGTCTGATCGTTGATACGCCAGCTACGCAGCAATATTTCGGGTAGCTATTGCTATAGTCATTATACCGACACTAGAGGCATATTTTCGCCGTCTTGTTCGGTACAAAGCAAAAATCGATAACAACACTACGTACGCGTCATGTGTTCTATGCGCGAGCGCGAGCGAAAGCTTACAAAAGCTGCGGACGGGCGTGGCCCATGAATAGATGAGACGCACAGGCAGGCACCGTCGAGTGGTTGAGCGTGAAAGGATGCCAATGCAGGGGGGAGGGCTGCGTCGCTCGGGCAGTAAGTAGGTGCCAAATTCGATCAGAAGGGCGCGTTCAGATGACAGACAGCACAACAAGCAGCTTCGCTCAGCGAATCTGTCGTATTCCTTTAGGCCAGCGTTTTGCGAAGTTCGTCGATATGCACTCGTGAGGGAGTTAGCTAGATTTACCTATAGCATACCATTTCGATTTCTAGATTCACCCTTGCAGCGATACTGTGACTTCCTTTAGTCAACTTTGGGACTAAGCGAAAGTCGCAGCACGTCTGCGTGAGAATCACTCACCAAAAAGACGCACTTCAACATTTGTTTACATTTCATGCTACCACCATCACAGCTTCTCTTCGCCCACTGCACTGCAAAAACCTCTCCAACGTTCCGCCAATCAACCTGCTGTTCCAGCGCTTGCTGCTGCCATGTTGTACCCACATAATTCTGGATCTCATCTGTCCACCTAGTTTTCTGTCTCTTTCTCACGCGTTTGCCTTCTCTTGGAATTCAGTCACTTACCCTAACTGACGAGCGCCGGGCACCTACGCGCTAGGTGCCCGGCCCATGTCCATTTAGTCTTGATTTAAACCACGATATATTTGACTGTCGTTTGTTCCCTGACCCACATTGTTCTCTTCCTGTCTCCTAAGGTTACATCTATCATTTCGCTTTCCATCACTGAATGCGTCCTCTACAAGATGCAGCTGCTATATACCTTCTTCTTGAAGAATAACTACCATTCATCGTTTCGGAATTCTTGTCAAATGTGCTGCACCCCATCCCCATTCTTGTAGTTAGTTCACTCTCATACACATGTTACTACCAACACAATTAAAAATTTCCCTTCATAATACTTATCAATCCGCCTACTGGCAAAAGCTCTGTGAGGAAATACCAGCTTCAGCCCCTGTAACACACAAAAAGCGACAATACATAGTGAAGTAATCCTACGCTGACAATATTGTGACGTGTTCACGCTTGCGTTCCGTTTTGAGAACTTTGCGAGGTACGATCAATGTTTTCTTAGACTCTTAAATGACTTAGTTTGAATCGCGGGCCTAGCGAGAATTGCTTTCCGAGGAGGGAGGAGAGCAGGACATGTCACCATCCATTACGTATAATAATTAGTGGTGTTTTACGTTTTGAAACTACGATATGATGGACGCCGTAGTGGAGGCATAGAGTATGGTGGAGGGCTCCGGAACTTTTGACCCTTTTGTGTTTTTTAACGTGCACCTAAATCCAAGTACAGGGGCTTACGAAATTTCGGCTTCGTCAAAATGCAGCCGCCGAAATCGGGATTCGATCTCGCAATCTTTGCTGCAGCACTGAAGAACCATAACGAGTACATTGCGAATAACCGTTATGTAAGTTGGTGCACGTGTTAGTTTGATTGATTGATTGATTGATTGATTGATTTGTGGGATTTTAACGTCCCAAAACCACCATATGATTATGAGAGACGCCGTAGTGGAGGGCTCCGGAAATTTCGACCACCTGGGGTTCTTTAACGCGCGCCCAAATCTGAGCACACGGACCTACAACATTTCCGCCTCCATCGGAAATGCAGCCGCCGCCGCCGGGATTTGATCCCGCGACCTGCGGGTCAGCAGCCGAGTACCTTAGCCACTAGACCACCGCAGCGGGGCCGTGCACGTGTTAGTACACGTTCATGCATATACGCACGTCATAACTAGAAAATTTTCGGAAGGGGGAGAGTTGAGCCCCCCTAAGAACCCTCTCCCATTGGCTACGCCAGCGGTATGAATGTTTGGCGTAACTTTGCGCGAACCGAGCACTTCTGAAAGGACTGAGAACACATACTGTTGTAGCAACCTGTCGATTTGCGGGGGTTGTTGTTGTTGTTGTTGTTGTTGTTGTTGTCGTCGTCGTCATTGTTGTTGTTGTTGTTGTTGTTGTTGTTGTTGTTGTCGTCGTCATTGTTGTTGTTGTTGTTGTTGTTGTTGTTGTTGTTGTTGTTGTTGTTGTTGTTGTTGTTGTTGTTGTTGTTGTTGTTGTTGTTGTTGTTGTTGTCGTTGTCGTCGTCGTCGTCGTCGTCGTTGCTGCTGTTGTTCACTCTACCAACGCTTGACATTTGTGTCCACGCGAGTAAACAGCAGTGCAAAGATGACAAACCTATAGTGTATCGATGCACATCGGCAATATCGTCACAGACACGCATCGTATACAAGTACACGCAGCTGCTTCGACGACGTCGGCTCGCAGAAGTATGCGAGAACGCCGTGCAGCTGCACAGGACGAAAAAAAAAAGAGAGAGAAAGCCAATTCGAAATGTCACTCATTTCGGAGACTGCATAATTAGGAAGCTGGCTGTAACGCCCTTTCGAGCGTGTGACGTCAGACACTTGACGTCACGCCAAGAACCCTGCTGCATCGAAATCAACAACGAAAGCCACTCGCTGTCACAGCCTGGCTAACGAAATCGCACGCTTATAAGGCCGCTATAGCGACCTCTGGATTGAAGATGACCTGATTAGTAATATTTGGCACTTGTTGCGAAATAATGAACGTGTCACGGTTCTCTGTTTACTATTGTAATTAGGTATACATGTCATGATCGCATTCGATATTGCAACAATTCACGTGCTCATCGGACAAGAATTAAGTGATCCAAACATTGTAAATGATTAATGATTGTAACCAATAATAACCGATAAACCAGTTCACTGCCGGAGTGGAGACTTGCCAAAGCTCATTCAGAATTTACCACCTTACTTAATACATCATACGGCAAGAAGTAAAGCCCCGCCGCGGTGGTCTAGTGGCTAAGGTACTCGGCTGCTGACCCGCAGGTCGCGGGCTCAAATCCCGGCTGCGGCGGCTGCATTTCCGATGGAGGCAGAAATGTCGTAGGCCCGTGTGCTCAGATTTGGGTGCACGTTAAAGAACCCCAGGTGGTCAAAATTTCCGGAGCCCTCCACTACGGCGTCTCTCATAATCATATGGTGGTTTTGGGACGTTAAACACCACAAATCAGTCAATCATCAAGAAGTAAAGGCCCACCCGAAATATCTGTTTCCGTACCTTACGTTAATTGGAGGAATAGCCACACATTTCCCGTTCTCGTAAGTTCAACTGATTTTACAGGTATTCGCTCGGCTTATTTTATCTTATTACTTCTCCTGGTACATTTATGGGCCGTCTGTTATCATCTCTTTAACGCGATAGCGTTAGAGCTGGTTTCACAGAAATTCCGGCGTCGGCGTCGTTGGTTGTGAGCGAAAAATCAGTCATCTTCGCGTGACCGAAAAATCGAGAAAGATGCAAATAAAGTAAGTAATAAAAAATTCGGTTCTTCGTGTGGTTCTAACCCGGGTCGCTTGCGTGGAAAGCGGGTGTTCTACTACACAGCCACACTTCTTTTTTTCTTTAACTTCCGGTCAAACTTCGCAGACGGGATGACGAGGTAAATATATTACAATACACAATAAACATGGCATAACTACACCCGTCCAGCACTGCTTAAGCCCCGCCGCGGTGGTCTAGTGGCTAAGGTACTCGGATGCTGACCCGCAGGTCGCGGGATCGCATCCCGGCTGCGGCGGCTGCATTTCCGATGCAGGCGGAAATGATGTAGGCCCGTGAGCTCAGATTTGGGTGCACGTTAAAGAACCCCCAGGTGGTCAAAATTTCCGGAGCCCTCCACTACGGCGGCTCTCGTAATCATATGGTGGTTTTGGGACGTTAAACCCCACATATCAATCAGACATTGCTTAAGTACATCCCACCTTACAATTCCTTCATAGTAAGCAGGGATTTTACTCTTTCTAACCATGAAGGAACACAATCATTTGTTCTTATTACCTCGAGGAACGTCGCTACCGTACCTTACGTTAATTGTATTTAAAATACAGTAGCGAAGCAGAGGTGTGCCCACGTTTAAATAATACTTTCCATACAGCCACACCTCTGCTTGTAAATACAGTGAAAATAACTTCCAGTGCTTGTAAACGCAGTGAGACTGACTTTCGTGTTTTGCCATACACGAGGGTCCTGTATACATGCTTTACAGTACAACATGAAATATTGCCGTAATAGTGCGTGGTACAAGCCTACATCGCCATCGGGAGTCAGGAGTCGGGATCATCATAACGACTTCATCGCGTGAAGTCAGTCACCCACTACAAAATGGACACCCTCTACTGCACCCTTTAGGCCACATTGTGGGTGCGTAGCAAGTTCGAAAAGATTTCGTGCACTAATAAAAGTGTTTGAAGTACGCACTCGGAAAAGAATGTCGCTATCGCGTTCAACTCTTAAAGGTGAAGCTTAAGGGTCCCCCCTACCTTTTTTTTTTATTTGCATAGCTAAGGCTTGAACCTCTAGCGATTGTGCGCTATATCATTCAGTCTAATTTGATGTGTAATATATGACCATCGCCCCCATGCCAAGTTAACATCCCATCACTCACTGTGGAATGACGGAACTGTCATTCGATCGATCGATTGATTGATTGATTGATTGATTGATTGATTGATTGATTGATTGATTGATTGATTGATTGATTGATTGATATGTGGTGTTTAACGTCCCAAAACCACTATATGATTATGAGAGACGCCGTAGTGGAGGGCTCCGGAAATTTCGACCACCTGGGGTTCTTTAACGTGCACCCAAATCTGAGCACACGGGCCTACAACATTTCCGCCTCCATCGGAAATGCAGCCGCCGCAGCCGGGATTTGAACCCGCGACCTGCGGGTCAGCAGCCGAGTACCTTAGCCACTAGACCACCGCGGCGGGGCACCTTTCATTCGAGATGCTATTCTTTTAAGCCACACCTGACATTGGATTTGCTATACTTTCATCTAAACGCAAGTTTAAAAACTGATAAATTATGGGGGTTTTGGAGTTAAAACTGATTATGAAATGGGCGGTACTGAGGGACACCGAATTCATAATGTCCAGCTATGGTTTTTGAACGTGCACATGTACCTAAATCTTGACTCTGTCGAGAGGCGAGCGCTGTGACCTAGAATCAGATCACCTTCCACGCTAGTCTTATAGGCCAGGCCTCACATAGCATTTCCCATACGCGTGCATCAATCTAGTCACTAAGCGAACACACCTTAAACGAAGTCGCTGAGAATGTCATTACCAATGGCAGATCTCGTGAACGTACAGCTCTTTCAAAAACACAGAACTGTGTTGCAAGTACGATTGTTCCACGCACGATGTACTAGGACTTCGAGTAATGAAATTTTCAATGTACGTTCTAATAGGACGTGTAGAAGAAACATATTCAGATCAGGAGAAGGGAGCGGTAAGGTAAGGGGGCATCATACGTACGAATCGGCTGACGAAAGTACCAACAATCTTGGTCCAAGTGGTCAGCTATAGGTAAGGCCACTGCCGGCGATCAGTGGCCCACTCTAACACGATAGACGCGGTATACATCCAACTTGTCCACTCGGTTCTTTCAGTTTCGAGATGTCCACGATCCTCTATAGCGTCATCCACTGCGACTAACAAAACTACTCGCCACGTTCCACACGTTTCGCGAACGCCAGAACACGGAGCATCACGCCAGAGATCAGTCTCCACGACAGAACGCCTTCGAGAGCACGTATACGTTATCGCCGTAGCCGACTCATGGCGCACCGTCACCGACGAAAGCAGTTTACGGAGAGGTGTGTTTCGTGCGTCCGCGAGTTGCTGGCCATGCGGAGGGCGCTGACGTGTACAGTGACGTCGCCATGCCCCGCCCACTCGGAGAACATGTGCCGGAGGACGAAGAACGCCGAACAGAAAACAAAACCCCTCAGCCTCCACCACTCGAACGTCTGTTTTCATGCCAGCACTGCAGCAGCAGAAACTTTGCAGTTTTTTTTTCTCTAACTCACGTGACCTGCGCGTTCTCTGTGTGCCCTGCGCAAGGCGAGATGACGCATAGCACTTCCACGCGCTATCAATGGCTCAAGGCCGGCGGCCAGTTCGCGCGATGAATCCGCCGGTATTGTCACCCCGCCGCCGCAGCTGTCGCAGCTATGCACCCAAGCTGCGCGTTCAGTGCCGCCAGAACGATGCAGAACGCACGCAACGCAAACTATAGAGGTACCTCGCCGGTTCCGACGTGAAAGATTCACGCGGAGTGAGGCTTGACTGTGGATGTGCGCATTGCGCCACGTTTTCTACAACCCTTATACTTTATTTTCTTCTTGTTGTCCTGCATTTCCGATGGAGGCGGAAATGTCGAGGCCCGTGTGCTCAGATTTGGGTGCACGTTAAAGAACCCCAGGTGGTCAAAATTTCCGGAGCCCTCCACTACGGCGTCTCTCATAATCATATGGTGGTTTTGAGACGTTAAACCCCACAAATCAATCAATCTTATTGTTGTCGTTGCATTGAGTGCAGCATATTATTATTATTTTCAGCTAGGTAAGAGTCCAGCAGGGAATCACGCACAATGTATGTATACAGATGTACAGTCGAACTTCTTCATTAGAGAAATGTACACCTATCGCCTTCTTTTTTAATGAGGTGTTCCTTAGAAGCAACACGTATGTGTTTCCTTCTCAGCATTTATTTCAATGTACGCACACTGGTGTCTCTCGTGCCCATTCAAGTGTGTCTCTTACACTTACAATGGTGTCTCTTATATCGTACTATATATATATATATATATATATATATATATATATATATATATATATATATATATATATATATATATATATATATATATAAGGGAAAGAAGTGTATACCTAAGGGCTCGTTTTTCCGTGTTTTTAACACAATAATGAGATATAACAGACAGTAATGCCAAGGAATGTACAGGGGAAGTTATTAACATTAATGGAATGTAAATAAGAAGAAAGAAAAGTGGATGAAAAAATTACCAACTGTAAGCAGGAATCGAACCTACGACCTTCGAATTACGCGTTCGATGCTCTAACCACTGAGCTATTACAGCGGCACTCCCTCCATCCACTTTTTTGGGTTTATCTGTGAATTTAGAAGTAGGAGCGACAGTCAGCGCCATCTATAAGCCAAACAACGAGTGTGAAAACACTCTTATGCGCATGTTTGGCGTCACGTAGCACGTGAACTTATTATGAGCGGGCAGCTGAATAATTGTCCCTCTTATACAACCTAAACACACCAAGTCTGCCAGTACGAGACCCTCGTTCAATGAAATAAGGGAAAGAAGTGTATACCTAAGGGCTCGTTTTTCCGTGTTTTTAACACAATAATGAGATATAACAGACAGTAATGCCAAGGAATGTACAGGGGAAGTTATTAACATTAATGGAATGTAAATAAGAAGAAAGAAAAGTGGATGAAAAAATTACCAACTGTAAGCAGGAATCGAACCTACGACCTTCGAATTACGCGTTCGATGCTCTAACCACTGAGCTATTACAGCGGCACTCCCTCCATCCACTTTTTTGGGTTTATCTGTGAATTTAGAAGTAGGAGCGACAGTCAGCGCCATCTATAAGCCAAACAACGAGTGTGAAAACACTCTTATGCGCATGTTTGGCGTCACGTAGCACGTGAACTTATTATGAGCGGGCAGCTGAATAATTGTCCCTATATATATGTATATATATATATATATATATATATATATATATATATATATATATATATATATATATATATATATATATATATATATATATTGCGGTAGTAATCTGGGTGCTCAACTCAGGTGGAGTGGATGTTTTATTGCCTCCTACAAACTGCCTCGGCTCGTCATTTACCGCACACTCAACAATCAGTGATACTGCGAACTTGACACATTATTTGTGTTGACGTCAGCACACACGGATTGACGACGACACAGCACCGGAAGAGCGGGTTTCGAGAACGGTGAGAACGAACGCCGAGTCTGTGCGAGCAGGCTGAGCAATAAAGTTGAAAGAGGGCGACCATACGTCATCAGTCTCGTAAACCGTGACGTAACGAAAGCAACTACTGTAGTGTTCACGCGGGAGCCGCTACTGGCACAATAAACCACCGCCGTACCTAGCGCCGCCTACAACTTACGCGCGAGTTAAAGTGCCGACTCGTTAGCGCCGATTTCTGTTTCTACTGTTACAACGAATATCGGATATAACGAACTAATGTGTGGTCCCTACGTTAGCTCGTTGTATGATGGCCTCCGAGATGGCGGGCGCACAACGCAGCGCGCCATCTCTACAAAAAGCCCTACACAGACGCCCGGGTAAGTAAATCTCCCCGCGACATGCATAGAAGTCAGCGCTTGGTAGCTAATGTTATCCCAGCTGTTGTTCGTTATCTGCGACCCCCGGAGACTGATGGGAAATAAAAGGGTGTGCAGCGAGGGACTGATAGCAGCGCAGCTGCCGCTGTTCAAAATAGCAGCCCAGGGAAGCAGACAGGTGTTGGACACGCTGAGTCGTTCTTGCTTTGTTATTTGTTTTGTTTTTCCCAACCTGCCTCAGTGCCATCTCTGTACTATGGATCTGACGAAAGTATCGCATTGCCACGGCCAATGAACTTCCTTGCTGTGTTGCATATAATGTCGAAGCCTGCAATGATTTGAAACGCCGTGCGCGTGCCTGCATCTGTGGCGAGCCACTGACGTGGGTTCATCATTTAGGCAGCGCCAGCAACGGATGCTTTTATGAAATTCTCGCCATTCACACGGCTGATTCAACAAAAGTAAACGGAAGGCATTGAACGCGCGTTCTTCAAGAGGTAACAACCACGAAACACTGGCTCTGATTCAGAGCCTTTGGAGAGGGGAAAAAACATTCAGGAGACGTTCCCTATATATAGGCAAAATGAGGGCAAGATTTACTTGGAATGTGTGAACCCAACATACTTTTCATTTATTTATTTATTTATTTATTTATTCATTTATTTGATACGTAACATTTGACGTCCTAACACAGCCATATGATTATGAGATTATTAGAGACGCCGAAGTAGAGGGCTCCGGAAATTTTGACCACCAGGGGTTCACTGACGTGCACTCAAATCTTATTTATTTATTTATTTATTTATTTATTTATTTATTTATTTATTTACACCCACGGTGGAAACAAAATGGCTCTGATTGGTCACGGGTGTGGCGTGTGGGCGTGGCGTGAGGGCGCGCCTACGCAGTTGGAACCATGCCAAATGACTAACCTTCCGGCGCCAGAACGTGGATTCATATGGCACGGTTACAACTGCGTAGGCGCGCCCTCACTCCACGCGCTTACGCCACGCCCATCGCCGGAACGTGAGGTCATTCGTTCTTATCCTGGCGACAATTAAATTTGGTAACACGAATGACAAGTAGACTCTACAAAAGATCACACTACCATATCAGAAACGGCTGATCACCGACAAGCCCACAATCGAGAGAGCATCGGTTATTGGTAAACGGTGCAAACAGATAAGCATGTCGCCGTCACACCTTACAGGGCAGCATATCGGTATCTGGTCGTCGCTGAGTTTTAACGCGATGGCGTTAATGAGCTCCTTTCGCAGAATTTACGGCGTAGGAGGTTGTGAGCAAAACAACATCCCCTTTGACTCACCGAAAAATCGAGAAAGATTGGATGCCTGCGGAACGTATACACAAGGAAGACTACAGGTGCATTTAGGGGCAACATAAGGGTGCCTAATCAGGGGTAACTAGGCCCTTGTAGGAATAAATGTAACTATAGGCCCTTAAAGACGCCTTCAATTTCAGTGGTTTGATTGATATGTAAGGTTTAACGTCCCAAAACCACTATATGATTATGAGAGACGCCGTAGTGGAGGGCTCCGGAAATTGCGACCACCTGGGGTTCTTTAACGTGCACCCAAATCTGAGTACACGGGCCTACAACATTTGCGCCTCCATCAGAAATGTCAATTTCAGTGGTGCAGGCACTTGAAGGCGGTGTCGTAGGTAGAATTTTTCGTTTCACACTTTCTCGCTTGCCAGGCATCTCCTCGCGGCAAGCGTGGTGATCTTGGAATCTTGAAAGACTAACTTACTAACACGAGAAAGATCAATCTCATCTTGGGGGTTCTTCAAAGAGAGCTAAAAGCACGTCATCCCGAACCCTAAACATCAGCGCCACTGACCCTTCACTGTCTGGTTCCCACGGGGGCAGCGAATTAGCGTTGAATAGCCGCTCTTGACGCAAGTAGCAATTTTTCTGCTGCATAAAGAGACGGTATCGTTTACTTCCGGCCAGTTCAGCCACCCAGGACAGGCCCGTCGCGGTAGCGAGACCAAGCGTGGGTCAATATTGACGGCCGCGGCTGACGGGGCAAACAAAGGGCCGGCCGATAGATATGCCTGTTATTTCGAGCGGCACTTCGCGAGCTTTACCGGTCCCAACTTGCAAGTGGCCACTCGGATGCCGGTTGATACGCTCAAGAGGGTGATAAGAACAGTGGGGGAACACGGATAAAAAAAAAGAAAATGCTCCAAAGTGACAGGGAAAAAAATGACGACAGAAAGTAGGAAGGAAGAAACTGTAAGAGAGAATGCAGGAAGGTTAACCCTGACGATAGTTATAGCACGAGAACAGAACAATTGATTGATTGATATGTGGGGTTCAACGTCCCAAAACCACCATATGATTATGAGAGACGCCGTAGTGGAGGGCTCCGGAAATTTCGACCACCTGGGGTTCTTTAACGTGCACCCAAATCTGAGCACACGGGCCTACAACATTTCCGCCTCCATCGGAAATGCAGCCGCCGCAGCCTGGATTCAATCCCGCGACCTGCGGGTCAGCAGCCGAATACCTTAGCCACTAGACCACCGCGGCGGGGCAGAACAGAACGATGACAAAGAGACAAGAAGGACACAAGCGCTCTTGTCTCTTTGTCGTCGTTCTGTTCCCGCGCTATAACTATCGTCATGTCATACCGACTAGCCCAAACTGCCACACTTCTAAGTTAACCCTGAAGCATGTCTGGCCGGCTGCCTTGCGGGAAATGAAAAATGAATGGAGGGAGTGCGTCCGCACTCCCTCCATTCACTGCCTGTAGCCCACCTCTATAACCAATTAGAACAAATTAGTGGGACCACTGCCAGCAAAAATTTAACAGTATCTATTCTGTGATGGGATTTTTTTAATGACAGCAACTACTAGAAACAAAAAGAAAACCGCAGGACCGCCCCACCCCGTCTTCGGTTTTATTTCAGGCGACTGCCTTCCTGAATTTACTGCCCCCCCCCCCCCCCCTGAAATGAGTTGCTGGATCCGTTCCAGGTCCCAATCCCGCAGCGAATTGGCAAAACTCTTACGTTAATTGTTAGATCCTTACGTCCCTTCCGTACGTATACGTCCTTCCTTACATCCTCGTTTGCTAGCGCTGAATAAGATTTCGAGTTCCGTTTACCAACACGGCCAAAAAGTGTGAATGCGAAAATTTGGGTTATAGCTGATACGGTATTGCAATTCAGTGGCGATGAGCGAAATGAACGAACTAGTAAAGAAATAAACAGGAGAGGACAGGTTCGCGCAGCACCTGTCCTGTCCTCTGGTTTCGATAATCTTTCATGCATTTGCTTCAGAGGATCTGCCTTGCAACGTGGAACGACATATCCTGAATTTACAGTTTAAGTGACTTTCTTTAGTACAGCTGTTAGCCCCGCCACGGTGGTCTAGTGGCTAAGGTACTCGGCTGCTGACCCGCAGGTCGCGGGTTCAAATTCCGGCTGCCGCAGCTGCATTTCCGGTGGAGGCGGAAATGACGTAGGCCCGTGTGCTCAGATTTGGGTGCACGTTAAAGAACCCCAGGCGATTGAACTCTCCGGAGCCCTCCACTACGGCGTCTCTCATAATCAAATGGTGGTTTTGGGACGTTAAATCCCACATATCAATGAATCAATTAGTACAGGTGTTATTCAACTTGTTTGTTCATACCTTCAGCGAAGCTAATAAATAACTTGGTGTTACAGTCCACCCAACTGTTGTTTGTTCTATGCCTTATTAACGCCTATAGTAACGCTCTGAAACGGGGAAAAGCTGGATGAAATGCAAGAAGATACATTTTTCAGTAAGACTTTAATATTTCGTTGAACATGCAACTGCGTGCATTGTTATATTGCCGTTAGCCATGTGTGGATAAGCGTCCGTTCCTGGGTTCTGTCGTTTTAATACGTCTGCGGGTCAAATAGTTATTCAAAAGGGAAACAAAATCATGCTGTTAGTGTAATCCCGCTTGATAAACGAAGGACGACCATTCCTGTTTGCATACTGATGTGTCATTTATCAAGTTTACGCGCATTCATGGAGCATCTTGTAGCAAAATTAATCGAGTACCAAGTCAGCGCCCGCGTCTGTTGCGTATTTTTAATTCCTTCGCTCTCTCAGTCACAGTGTACGTGCCTTCCTGCTGAAATGCAAAAGTGGCGCTTTTCTTTCTTTTATTCTATCAACTTTCGCAGCAGTGCATGCACACATCAGGCTACGGCTAAATGACATGACGACGGGCTCAAGGATGCGAGTGGTTAGACGACTACAGCGTACGCGTACGATAGCGAAGAGAACGCGAGAAGAAAAAAAAATTCGCCGGCGATTCCGATACTGCCTAATGCAAATTCTGAACGCACTTCGTTTTGGTGTTCGGGCTACTGTGTTTTCGGTTTTCACTTTACGCAACGTATCGACTACGCCATAAATCGTAATTTTTCGGAAGTATACGACAGCAAGCACACGCCATTATTCATTTTCCTATACATAAGCCAGCTACCTTGCTACACGTATGTAACGTAGTCCTACTGCAGTGGTCTAGTGGCTATAGTTACTCGGCTGCTGACCCGCAGGTCGCGGGTTCAAATCCCGGCTGCGGCAGCTGCATTTCCGGTGGAGGCGGAAATAACGTAGGGCAGTGTGCTCAGATTTGGGTGCACGTTAACGAACCCCAGGTGGTCGAAATTTCCGGAGCCCTCCACTACCGGGCATCTCTCATAATCATATGGTGGGTTTGGGACGTTAAACCCCACATATCAATCAATCAACCAGCATCTGTAACGTATTTTCACGTAGTAGTAACGATGAGGAAAGCAGCAGTAGACGTGTCCATAGCGAAACTCGTTTATTTGGCCGAACCTGTGGCCGGGACGCAGTAACCCAACATTACAGCAAACAATGCACGCTGTATACACTGATATCAGCGAACCGAGCGTCGTCCATCGACAATCTGATCCACGGCAAGGGCCACCGGAATTTAATTACGCGGCTTAGAACATTCGAGCATTATCACATGTGGGCGCATACGTTTGTTCTACAGAATCAACTCAGCTGTTCACGTTGACGCTCTCAAGCCTAACAAACGAGCCCCGACATAATCTGGAATACTCCCAGCCCATTCTGACGCGGAATGCGCAAGACACTATCTACACGAGCGATGGGCGGGCATCACGAAACCCACAAAAACAAAAAGAGAGCATGTGTGGCAGTAAGTATCATGTGCACTTTGTTCGCACTGCATGCATATGAATGATCACGATGAATCATTACGGCTGAGCACTTTGCAGCAGTTGGTAGGCGTTGAACCGCACACTGTTTGCGTAATTAGCGCTGTGTGATTATTACGGCGCTCTCTTCTGCCACGCTATATTACGCGTATGTTAACGCTGCTCCTTGCGCGACATGAACCCTGCAACAGGGTCTTCTTGCAAATGACTTTCAAGCGCCGTGACGGCTCTGCGATTGAATTCTCGACTGCCACGCAGAGGGCCCTGGGTCAAACCCCAATTCATCGTGGATATTCTTTTTTTTTAATTTGGTTCTTTCAACT
Organism: Rhipicephalus microplus; assembly: GCF_043290135.1. NCBI lineage: Eukaryota > Metazoa > Arthropoda > Arachnida > Ixodida > Ixodidae > Rhipicephalus > Rhipicephalus microplus. The sequence continues at coordinate 16,668,705 of NC_134709.1, forward strand.
ATATAATGGCTACTTTTTCGTGTTTATCGGTTACGCCACCGGCGGCCACACCGCTCAAAGCAGGAACAGGCACCTATAGAGCCGCGCTCGGAAAAATTAAGTAGCTATTTTTTACCTGGAATATGGCAGCATGAGAAGCTTCGCATGTGCATGCCAGATTTACTAATTTCATTACTAAATGAATAAGTATTATTTAATCGATTATAAATATTTATTTACATTACCAACTTAATTAGTACTTAATTAACGTACTTAATTAGTTAGTTTAATTAGTTCAACCAACCTTTGCGACTTAACGAATTTGACCTTAACGAATTGCACTTTGCGTACAGGTGAGATAGGGGAATATTTGGAGTGGAATGTCGCAAGGGAAAATTTATGGAGCCGTTTGACGGAACCGAATCTCACATAACGTATATACTTTATGGTGACTGTATACGATCGCCGAAAAGCAGCTACCAGCACTGCTATAACGTGCAGATAACGTGCGGCCCCAAAATAACTGCACCAGCTTGGAACCAAAGCTTCAACAAGCCGACTTGTATTCGTGTCGGGGACAAACGTGACGTAAATAGGCGCGTTTGCAGGTCGAAAAGATCGCTACACGTAGTTTGAGACCCGACTCATTTGCTCGCTCGCCGTTGAGTTCCTCACGTGTCTATAGGTATTTGTGCTCGAAAAGTCCGTGTCCCTATATAGCACGTATGCACATGACATGAATAGACGCTGCGGCGGTGCGGACTATTCTACTGACTATAAACTGGACACCAACGCTCCCTGTGCGCTAGATTTTCTGGTTGGCTATCTCCCTATCCCATTTTAAGAGAGAGTTTCTCCCCTGGGACGCCACGAAATTTAGAATCCTATCCATATACACCTGACAAAAAACAAAAAACTGTTCGCCGGCCGCTACAGAACAAAATCGATCAGTAATGGAAGAAACCCCGTGGAAGCCATTACCCTGTAAAAAAAAAAACGACGCAATACATTGTCACAGCCGTTCGCCATCACATGACGCATTCCATAGCGAGCACTGAAGCGAAGCTGCGACAATTGCGACGAAGGCGGCGAATCGAGGGTCGTCTCAAGAAGCGCGTCAAATGAGTCAGCGGGAAAATTGATGACCGATAAGACGAGTCACGCCTGATTGTGTAGGCCATTCCTGTCTCCTTTGGCATGTTTCGCAATGCAATCGCAGCGAGGCCAGAAACTGAAATCAGAACCGATGAAGTCATCCACATACTGAATATCTTAATTAGGATATTTCGCGATCGGGGGGTGAAGTACAAAGACACATTTTCTCTTTCTGCACTTTAGGAGAAGGAAGATACGATGCGCTTTTGCATTAGACGAAATTAATCAGCCATGAACTCTTGGATCCAAGGAGCAATCAAGTGTACAACATTTCCATGGATTCCTTAGCTACGGGAGATCCTAGCCCACGAGAATCATGAATGGGTAAACGTTTTCTCGGCGACTACTAAATTCATTTTGACAACGTGTGACGCTTTTACACTGGACAAAGTTAATTGCACGTGAACAGACGGATGCATGCGAGGAAACATCCACTGTATAACACGGACTCCTCCTCGGCTTAGGGATATCCTACGGTGTGGGCGTGGAAACCTACGTCGTTTTCGCTTTCTTTGGCGGAGCCGCACTGCACAACAACGGGAGCTTCCCGCCCATCACTGATCCGAACTGCAAGAGAGCTGTTTACGCGATGACGGCTCAAGTAAGTTATAGCGAGGCCGAAAGTTCTGCACCTGGGATTACGATACCCGGAGTTACGACAAACAGTTGATTAGATTAGATTTGTGGGGTTTAACGTCCCAAAACCACCATATGATTATGAGAGACGCCTTAGTGAAGGGCTCCGGAAATTTCGACCACCTGGGGTTCTTTAACGTGCACCCAAATCTGAGTACACGGGCCTACAACATTTTCGCCTCCATCGGAAATGCAGCCGCCGCAGCCGGGATTTGAACCCGCGACCTGCGGGTCAGCAGCCGAGTACCTTAGCCACTAGACCACCGCGGCGGGGCACAAACAGTTGAGCGTCGCGTGAACAAGAGTCTCTCGTATTTTCAACCATGGCCTTCGTGACTAACTCGTGACTTCGCGTCGCCGGAGCTAATCGAGGAGGCCACGCTTCAGCAGAGCACCTGTTGCAGATAACGCGGCATATACCGAGCATGGCATCACCTTGCTCACTACTCTCAAAACGCCCTGCAGTCACGGCCTCCCTTTTTTGTTTGTGCCAAAAAGTGCTGTTTGCGATCGCTTTTGAAAACTCACAAGTCGAATTTCAATTTCGGCAAAGATGAAACTGCGCTTACACGCTGCCAAGTCATTTTTTTATATATATACAAAGGACTTCAGCTTCTTTTTCAGACGCAGCTGTTATATGCTTGTATATTGAAAGGTGTTGATGTATAAGACTAATACCACGACACTTCATGTAGTTAAATACGTTGTAGCCGACTGGAATGGTTTTACTGCTTTCTAATAAACCCATTCACCTATAGGTTTGTTACATTATATTTCTATACTTGGTCAAGATTTCCAGTTTCGTTACTCCCTCTCGCAAAAGTTAACATGTCCCACTTTCACTCTAAGCGTATATCCCACGAATCAACAAGATCCCTCGCACACCTACTGAGAAGGTTTTTATTGTCGATTTTTCTCTTTCAAGCATGCGATGCTGGTGTGTGATTAGCACAATGCGGCAAAGGGAACGTGGCCTGACCAGGCACGTTGCCTTTGGATGTATTGCAGCTATACAATTGAGGGTTTGGTACGCAGCCGCTGAAGCACGCAATGGCAAAGTACGGAATTCCACTCGGCCGAAAGCAACACCGAAGCCTCAATTACGGCATTATTCGCGTCATCACCGCGGTGCGTTCACGCATCACATTTTAGAAACTTGACTGATCAACCTGTTTCATCGCATGACATTTCACTGGTATGTCGCTAGACATCGAGTATAAAATCAACTAAGGCACGCGTCTTGTGACGGCTTCCGCTCTGCTTCTCTCGTGATACCCGTTATAATACTCACAAACTCGTATCAGCCCACCTTTTTTTTTTTTAAATGTCACGAAATCTGAAAAGAGGGGAAGGGAGGTGATTCATGTATGTCGAAACATCGTGTATTCCTACGCCATTAAAAAGAAGAAGAAGAAAAAAATAAGGTGACAGGTTATCACTTCAACGTCACGAATAGCCAGGTGTTATACTACATCTCCAGGGGGGCAGTGCGTTTCTGACCTTTATATAGTCGACGAATTTCTGCATGGTGTTGCGTTCAGAAACTGCGACTCCATTCCAAATTAACCGCGGTGGTGCATTGGTTACGATGTTCGAGAGCTTATCCGAAGGCAGCGGTATAAAATTCCGGATTTCGATGCAGTCAATAATCTGCATGCAAGCCCGTGTGCGTAAATTTAGGTGCACAATAAGGCGATCGAAATTTCCGGATTCCTCCACTCCTCGTAATCATATCATGGTTTCGAGACGTTAAACCCCAACAACTATTATTAATAATTTCTAAGGTAATAATGCAAAGGACTTAATGCGGCACGAGGTCCGGGCCTATAAGTGTGGTCAGCTATTGTCGTCGAGTTATGCATCTATACAGGAATGGCAGTTGTCTCATACGTGGTGGTGTATTTCGTGCATTAAGGAACGTCCTCGTTGAAAACTGATTTCCGCCATATCACGCTGCAGCGCTATAGAGAAGCTTCCGATATGGAATTACTGAAGTGGAGGCGGAAATGTTGTAGGCACGTGTACTCAGATTGGGGTGCACGTTAAAGAACCCCAGGTGGTCGAAATTTCCGGAGCCTTCCACTGCGGCGTCTCTCATAATCAAAGTGGTTTTGGGACGTTAAACCCCACAAATTAATCAATCAATCATCAATCAATTACTGAAGCCTCTACAACGACTGAGCTCCAGTCTGATCGTTACAATCCGATAGCGCCTCGGTGCACCTTGCTTGGCGTACATTTTCCACGCGTAAATTACTGCCATTAACGTCAGAGCGGCGAAAAAAAAATGACTAAATCAGCTGCATGAAACTGTTCCCGTCCACATTGGCATTATCGACGCAGGTATGAATCGCAAACATCGCATACCCGCGAACTAAAGTTGTTGCGTACGTTAAACCTTATCAGCACGCCTGGGGATTCAATGCAAATTATTTTAAATTCGCATAATTAACATAGGTTCAGAGTCCGGAGAAGTAAGTGCACCTCCTTCGAAAATAACGCAAGCCTGGAGTTCGGAAGACACTAAAAGATTAACCATTTCCTTCATACAACATCGAAATTACGTCTAGTTTGAGTGATCGGCTGTCTCGGCATCGCCCGACAAGAGGTACGCTTCACCGTAAATCCAAGTCCCACGTTTCGAACCCGTGAAAAAAAAAAATAGTATAAGGTCTCGACTATTGCAAAAGTCTAGGTCACAGAACTGTGGTCATAACTCTTTTTTTTTTAACGCTGAAATGACACACAGCAAGCGTTGCACTAATCTCGCAATAACCTTCCGTGACGCCACAACTGACCATCTGACAGACGTCAAGTGGGGGCGGCGCGTGTTCCTGTGTGACGAACACTCTTAACATGAGGTTCTCGCAAGCCGGGGTGCCTTTGCTCCAAAAGCGGCTTCAGAAACGAAAAAAAAACTGGCTGCGCCTATCGCGATTCAACCGGCACAGCTGCACAAAGAGGATGCTGCAAGTGCCAACTGCAGAGGCTTGCGCGAAACACAGGCCGTCTTCTAGAAGGACGGGGCTGGCCGCACTTGGTCGTACCGGGGCGCCATAGAAATGACATTCATTCTTTTCGTTACCGGTACTGCATTGGACTCTGGGCGTACTATGGCCCCATAAAGAAAACAAAAATTAGCAGGACAGACATTGACAGAGAGAGGAAAAAAAAATACAGGACAGGCAAACAAACCTTGGAAGCTGGGCGCGATGAACAGCGCGCGGGGCTGAGTCTTTTCTTCTGTTTTGTTATCCACCGAGCAGCTGTGCCTACGAAACAGAACCCGACGCCTGGGTCGAGCGCCGTCGTGCGAGTACAGCCGTTTACGTGGCGCGCGAAGTTCTTCGGTGTCGAGAGTTCGCCACGAGTGACGTCATGCTCCGCAAAGACGGAGCTCAAACCCGTACCCTCGTCGCCAGGTGCGTCGGGGTCCGCGCTGTCGGCCGTCATCACCGTTCACCTGACACACATTGCGCGTTTTCCTCCCTTCAGTGTCGACTGCTGTTCCCTTTCCTATAACTCACTCTCAATATTATCTCGCCTTCCAAGTTATACAGAGAGGCTTGCGCGAAGTAATCCGCGCCGCCGGAACAACACTTGCTTCGCATTGCCTATAGGTGTTTCGCGTACGCGAAAAAAAAAAGACGCCACCCGACCGCACACTTTGATGGCTTTGTGTGGCACATTTCGCCAGACTGCGATTGTCGCGACAGTCTTTGAGCAATGCTATACACCGGTTCCGTTCGTACGACTGATTCAGTGTCTCGCTGTTACCTTCACTTACTTCCTGGTCGTCGCGTTTAAAAAATCTGTAAACAAGGAAGTGTGATGGGATGAGTCGCGTGGCGAAAGGTCAATAACTCTAGCGGGAGAAAAACATCCGGGCTACTATACCCCGTACATCATAGTGACAGGAGCGTAGCCAGGGGGTGGCACACCAAGCCAGGGCCTCCCGTCCTCCCGAAATTTATTTTTCGCCATGACATACAGAGGGAAAATGAGCATATAAAAGGGGTGCCCCCCCCCCCTCTCTTAAAACAAATTTTGGCTGCTCCCCCGACCACAAATGTGTAAGCGGAGGATAACCAAAAGAGCGGAAAGAAAGCAAGTGTAAAAAAAAAAAAGATAGAGAACGATAAACAGTAGAGACTGTCATTTAACGAGTTTCCTTGAATGTAAGTACATCGCCCCGCCGCGGCGGTCTATAGTGACTAAGGTACTCGGGTGCTAACCGGCAGGTCGCGGGATCGAATCCCGGCTGCATTTCCCATGGAGGCGGAAATGTTGTAGGCCCGTGTGCTCAGATTTGGGCGCACGTTAAAGAACCCCGGGTGGTCGAAGTTTCCGGAGCCCTCCACTACGGCGTCTCTCATAATCACACGGTGGTTTTGGGACGTTAAACCCCACAAATCAATCATTACTTGAATGTACATCAAATTTTCACTAGCCTGTACGACGCCTCGCTTTTAAGTACGGCCGTAGGCAGAAGGGTGAAAAGGGGTCACTTGTCCCTTTTTGACCACCCCCTTTTTTCGTTACCGCCACCCCCCCTTCCTCACCACGATGCAACACGTGTTGCATGCTATAGCTCCTCAGAAGCGCCGTCAAAGCTAAGAAGACTACGTACAATAATTCATACGTGGAACTACACGAAGAAGGCGTTCAAGGCTGCAGCTAATACTTGTACATCAGAGCCAATCCCTGCCGACGCGCACTCTCCCAAACGACGGGCACGAAACGAAGAGACGTCTCCTCGGTACACAAGTCGAAGGCGTTTTTTCACGTGCACGTCGAATCATTTGATTCGTTATATAACGTGACAGGGCACCACTTCGTCGTGCATCAAAACCAACAGACGCAGGTGGCTTATTCTGTTCTCGAAGGAAAAGATTCTTTTTTTTTTTTCGAACAGCTGTCCGCCGCTGCAGCAGCACTCGCATCTTTCACTAGCGCTGCTCTCTCTCGTCGTCTCGCCCCTAACACTTCCTGCCGTAGCATTTCTAGTTCACTATCGACGGCTTCAAGGTTGCAAGCGTTGTGCCCCAAAGCAACTTCCTTCCCGTCACCTAATTTACCAGCTCGTAACGACGAAACTGAGAGGACATTTTCACGTTTTTTCGAGGGTAATGAAAGTCTCTTATTAGTTTTTTAGATAAAAAGAACGTGCGTAATGTTCAACGCAATCTCTTGTAGATGTTTTTATGTAGCTCAAAAAAACATTTATTCGAATATATTTTTCCAAACGAGGACAGAAAAGTGTAAAAAATCAGTTGGCTATTTTCTGACCCTCTTCTTGCCCACCAATGCTATTTATTGAGGCACATCGGTGGACGAAATAGTATGCGATCACGGGTCTGTGTTTGTAAACAGTGAAAGGGTTTATGGCATTTTGCAACGAAAAGGTAGCCACAAACGGGATAAAACGGAAAGTTTGGCTTGTTGGTTAGGGTTCATAATGAATTGTATGGGACAGCGTTAGGACGAACACACGAACAAGAAAAGACGCGACAAGTCCTGCACTCAAAACTAAAACTTTGTTGAAAAAACGCCACATATATACACCCAGCATCATACAAATCATTGTCATCAAAGGTGCCATGTGAAGAACGTGATGGCGATATCAGCTCGAAAACAGCCTCGTGGAAAACATCAGCAACATAAAGGTATACGGCAGACAGTGGCACTATGCTATGCAAGTTTGCCCCGCCACGGTGGTCTAGTGGCTAAGGTACTCGGCAGCTGACCCGCAGGTCGCGGGATCAAATCCCGGCTGTGGCGGCTGCATTTCCAATGGAGGCGGAAATGTTGTAGGCCCGTGTACTCCAATTTGGGTGCACGTTAAAGAAGCTCAGGTGGTCGAAATTTCCGGAGCCCTCCACTACGGCGTCTCTCATAATGATATGGTGGTTATGGGACGTTAAACCCCACAAACCAACCATGCTATGCAAGTTTGCATGAGATAATCGAATTCTTGAGATGGAAGGTCTACAGATGCTTGACTAACGCATTTATCTTTTAATCGGTTGAAGTGAGAAGCTTCTATTATTTCTCTTGTCTTTTTTATTGTGATGACGCGAAAGAATGACGGCGTCATTAAAATGTGGATTACGACCACACAAAATCTTGTCTACATGTACCTAAAATCTACCGTCATTGGTTGGCAAGATGAAGTTTCGCGTCAGAGAACAGGCGTTTGCATGGTATCGAAAGTTGGACCCGTGTTAAGCGACACCATCCCGGGTTAAGACGCCATCCCGGGTTCGATAAAGTGAATGGCAATAGTAAGCTGTTTCTTACTGTGAAAATCAAATGCGCTCGTACTTTCCTGACTTTTTTTTACGCTTTTCCATCTTCCTTTACGCACGGTGTCGTTCCCTCGGGCACTCGAACATCGCGTTTCAATTTATGCGAAATTCTCCGCACACAACATACACAACATAGCCTATCGGCACTTAACGCTTGCAAGTGTGACACAATAAATACGCCATGACATGTGTTGCGACTCCGGGTCCTGCGGGTCTCAGTTTGGTAGCGGGCCCCCGTCCTAGGACCCCTCGTCGAACAAGTCAGATGAGGCGCTCGTAATAACGACAATTTATTTACATGGTTAATAACTGAGAAGGAAAACGAGAAGTCAAAAAGTGTACATGAGAGCTGTTGAACTGTACAACTTTAGAACTTGAAAATACACAAGAGTCTTCCGTTTATATAGCGCTCGTTGCCAACGCTGGGCGCACTGTCCGCGGCTTCAGCCAATACGGCGCTCCATGGTCGAGGTGCTCCACCAACGAAGCAGAGCAAGGGCGGCACACAATGCATGAGGAGAGGGCACAGTCTACACGATGCCCAAATATGGTCACAAACGCACTGCACCGACGTTTTTCGCACATGTCACCAAGTTTCGCGCACGTCCGATGATATCGGCTTCGAAAACCTCGCAAGATGCAGCCACAACCAATTTGGCTTTAGCTTGCAGCCTGAACTGCAAATACCATGCTGGTTCCGAGATTTCCAGATCCTCGGTGACCTCGAAAATGGCCCAGCTGTCTGCTTCGAAAGCCTTGCTCGCAGCAAACACAATGGCCTTTTTTTGGCTCGTGTGCCTTCCTTGCGCAGACCGGTCCTGGCCCCTTTTCGCGTTTTGCTGACAGGAAACCAACCCGTCTTGACCGCACACCCTCGCTTGGAATGCGTCGAAATATTTTCGACCCGTTCACAAAGGCCGAAAAAAATTCAATAATTGTGACGGTCGTAACACATGCTACTCGTTGCTTCAAAAGCGACTTGGGTCATTTTACGTTCCGCGATGTCGTGAACAGAGTGGCCGTTTTGTCCCGCGGGCCTTCTACGCATTCAGCGGTTTCTTTATATTTGACAGAGTACGCGTACTTCTGTTGTCATCCAACGTACGTCGACATTTGGCAGCATGTGCCAATATGTGCGAGTGATTTTGACCGCTCGTGCTTTAAAACACTAAATCGCGGTGGTTCTAAAAAAGTGACTGCATGTTTGGGAGCATAATCGCAGGCTGCGTTCAAAACACACCTCTTATACCATTCTTCGTGTTTGCCCACTTCCACTTCTCGCTTCGTTCTCTGAGATGCTCGAAACGTCGTCTATCTACTCACAAATAAAAAAGAAAAAAAAAAAGAACCAAGTCACTTAACAAGCGGCAACAAACGCGTCGCAGAATTGCACGAGTTTCATCCCCGACTATACACTGCGCATGCAGTAGGCTCCTTGACGCAACGAACCGGAAGTACCGTAGCAGACGACGCGCCGTTTTGCTATCCACCTTTTTTGCATTTGGTTGTACCCCGCGAAAATGAATACGCACGTATCTCCATTTGCAATGTGTATAAAGACACATACCAAAATAAGCAACTGAAAGGGCGAAAATCTCCGGGACCATTCGTCCATAGCCATGACGGATCCAGAGGAGGGGGAGGGGGGGGGGCATTAACATTAGGGACCACTGTGGGCACTAATTGACGCAAGTTAACACAACTTAACAATATTTACGCTGTGATAAAGCATTTGTGATAGTGACCACTAATTACAAAAAAAAAACAGGACCCACGTTTTTTTTTTTTTTCAAGCAACCCCCCCCCCCTTCGCCCTTAAATTGTACAGCTGGATCCACCCCTGTATCTAGCTGATAAAGCTAGCTTGTACCACTGGTAGTAATATCAATTAGATCTAACAGACAATCGTGTCCTTGACATGATTGTCTGTTGGGTCTCGTTAATATTCAAACAAAGAGAACGAGCTCTCAAGTGTGCACTTATTTCCTTCATTGACAGTAATATACATGCATATATATAATGAACTAAATAAACCTATTATGTATTTCATCGCTTTCTAATTATGTGTATACCCAAGTTTCATGCATTTAGGTGTTAAATAACGGACGTAGGAAGGCTTGCCTCGAACTCAGTGTTGTGCGATGATCGCTCGTGCTTGAGAGTTTGCAGCGCGCCGAAATAACTGAAACTTCTTTTGCACCAGCAGTTTGCTTCGCTGAGCTTTCGACTTTAGTGAAGCATGTACCGGAGGGGAGAGGCTTTACAGGTCCTTAATTTTCGGGAAACCGTGACCCTTCACAAATGGATGAGAGGGGTTTATTGCAACCAATGCACATCCGCTTGCGGACGGCTCCCTTTGTACCACGCGGTTATATCCTGGGCTGTGACGAAGGTACAGTGTACTAACGAGGGTGCTAGGGACGGTTAGAGCCGGTTAGACTGACTGGAAAATGTTTCAGTAACTTTAGTGGCGGTTCTCACGCAGCGTCGCCTGGGCAGCGCCTTTCGTCTTACCGAGGTTCGCCTGACGATTCCCGCAACACCGACGAAGCGCCGTGCCGTTTGAAGGGTCGACTGCAGGTGTTACCTGATGCGGTCGAGGTTGTAGCCGTATAAGAGTCGAATATGAGCGTGTACCACTCTAGTCGGGGCAAACTTGAAGAAAGAAAATGCCTGTTGAATCTTGGCGCCATTTTGTGAGGCTGCTGATCCTTGTTGCCAGACCGGAATGAGTCGCCGGTTGCTCTTGGACTGAGACGTTACATTTTCCTTTTAAAATCGCGGAGAACACAAGCGATGTGTTCGCGTCTTCATGTATTCCAATCATACGCGCCGAAGCGTGTTATACTGCGCAAGCGATCTTGAACAGATCTTTTAAGACGGATACAAACTAAAGGAAACAAGATGCACAGGCTGGCGGCAGTCTGCTGGCAGCGAAATGTCTCGCAACACTCCAGCTCGTGTGACCGAGGGATCACTGCATTGCGATCACAATGGCTGGTAGTTAAAATCTATGCGATTACAACTTTCGGATCAAACATGAAAACGATAAAAGAAAAAGCAGGGAATTAATGGCCCGGTGAAATAGGCTACTCAGCCGTAAATTGTAGTAAGTAGGCGTCGACCGTTTCATCAGGATGACCTCACAGTTAATAACATCTTTTGCCTTCAGGTATAGAGTTTCATACAATAATATTATAATTATATGAAACTCTATGCCTTCAGGACACCCGCGAATCCCCCGCGAGAGTTACGTCAGCTTAGACACCGATTATGCAGATGCATCTATCAATGCCTTAAGTGCCCAATAAAACGCGATAAATGACCGTCGGCATGTGATGCCAAAAATAAAAAAAAAAGACGATATAACGTCACCATAAGATGTTGTTATGACGGCAGTTAACATGACGTCACGTGATGGTGTCATCACATGAGAAACTCTATGGCCGCTTGGTCAAAGGTGGGCCAATCTCAGAGGCAGAGCAAAGCCACGTTGGATTCAGAAAGCTTTCGGAATAAGGGGTAGCGGGGTGTCACGGCAAAACGGCGAAATCTTATCCATCGCATATCGGTAGATGCGCAGGGTTTCTCAATATCCTTCATACACTCCCATCCATATCCTCTCTAAAGTGTCCAAACCATATATATCCTCTCACCCATGCCACTTTTCTATCAAGAATGCTATATCACGCTGATAACACTTGCGATGTACGTGACCTCTCTCGACTGGCGGTCCGAGAGGCGGGAGATGACGGTGCATGGCTCGCTCGGCAGCACGGTTAAAAGAAAGACCCTGCTGTCCAAAAAAATATTCAGGGACTTTCGCAAAGCTAGGAAGCCCCTCTCCCTGCCCCCCTTTCCGTGCGCGCACCTTGACAGACTTGTTCGGAATGCTTTGGAACGTGGGCCAAGGAAGAAAGCCTCTACAGAGCAGCATAAGGGCTCATCCAGGTCAGATGACTTGTCGCATTCGCACGCGGGGTCAGCGCATGCACCAGCACGACATTACATGGTCCGACTTCCGGCAACATTCGCCAGACCTGTGGTGCTATCCCATAAATTTTGCTTACTAAGTGCAGTGAACTTGAGAGAGATCGTCAATGTTTCGTTGAAGCACTCCGACATTTAGGAACACCGCACACAGTGTAAAGGATAGTGTTTCCACATGGTCACTGGCTATTCAGGAAACAAGTTTTTTTTTTTTTTTAATGTTACAGACTTCGCATGTGACTGGTGATGAGCGACACTTATGCTGGGGTGTGGTACGGCGATAAAAGGGTTCAACAAAAAACTGTATGTGAAATAACTCGCATACAGTTTTTCATAAACTGAAAGAAAACAACAGGGCAGGGCAATTGCCTGTAAATGTTACAAGGCTAGATACGCCAGCAATTTACAACATTATCATCTGGGCGAATGTGTAAGAGACCGCATGACTTTTTGCTTGTTGAACCATTATAAAGATGCACCTTTTCTCAGGAGGGCCAAAAACATCGCCATGCTGGCCTGCCTGTAGGAGTACAAAGGCCAGAGTCAAAGCCTCAGCAAAGCATTTATGGGGGTCATGCCGATTCACAGCCCAGGAAGGACTATGGCAGCGCCCAGGGAGCAGTTTTTGAAGGGGTCTATATGCGACTTTCGAATAAGCCATATAAAGGCATATATGTGATTATCATTATACGACGGTGCGATGGTTCAGAGATGGCAATAAGCAAGTCTTTCAGTCGACAAGAATAGCATGGTGCCGAAGCTAAGTCGTTGTGTCTTTGTTGTATCGCAAGACCATTTAAATTTTCAGTGAGCAAAACCTAAGCGCAGACGCAAAACTTCTTCAGGGCTTTTCCTAGTCATATGATGCTAGTTGCACAATGATACAGGCTGCAAGGGAAATTTGACAATTACTTTGGTAGGTTTGCAGAGCATACAAATAGACACATGGATATCAGGCAAGTAATAAGGGCACGTTCAGACCATATTCCGCACAAATTATATATGGCAGTAAAAAACCAACTTGTTTGTGGCATTTAGGGTGTCCCGACTTCTTTCTCGTGTCCGTGTTTGCACGCCCTCTCCATAATTAAGAATCTGCTGTCTAGATTCTCCAAGAGTGTTCAGAACTACTAACAAAAATCATGCTCCGGGTCTGAATAAGTGAAATGGACCAAGACACAGGCTCTTGTTCTCACGGCAGCTGTATTTTATTTACTGGAATGGAGAGCAGCAAGAAAGAAAAAAATATTATATAGTGTCTCTCACAAATAAAATAAATCCACTGCCAGAAGCTATACAAATATTGCAGCACCACAAGAATCCCGACACAAGATCAACGGAACTGCAGAGCACTGATGCGCAAGCCGATGGTATCCTTGCCAACCTCGGCCACGGAACACACACCGCACACGATGCCTTTGAATTCTGGGAGGTAGCTGGCTCCACACAATGGGCACTTAGCTTCTGGCTTTCCTCTGTAGATGGGAACATAGCTCTTGCCGCACAGTGCAAACGGGTTGTGCTCGTCATACCGCAGTTCGTGCGCATCTGTCGGCGTCTTGTCGCAAGCCTGGAGGATCTTCCTGGTCTGTGAGGCCACGTCTGGGCGTGGTCCCAGTTCCAAAAGCCGCCTGCCGAAGGATGCCGCTGTCTTGTAGTTCTTCAACTTGAAGAAAAGGTTGAGCGCAGTGCGGAGGGTCAGGATCTGGTGGACCGGCTGCAAGTTGCAGTGGGTGAAGTACGCGGCCATTTCACAGGCCCGCTTCTGCTGGTCCAACGTCTCCTTGGGAAGCGCCTTTCGTTCGGTCTCCAGGGAGAGACCCAGGATGTACTCGCGGCACACCTCTATGAGCTGCTGGGCCTCCGCCATCTCCTGTCTCGTGTCGACGGCCAGAAGGAGTACCGAGAGCAGAAGGGCCCGGAACTTCTCGACAGCCTCTGAGAACTTGCCAGATGTCGTCAGCTGGTAGCACACTTGCAGACGGTCCAGCAGGTCTGATAGTTTGCAGCCGATGGCCGGAAGTGCGCTCTTGGCGGAGCTGGCATCCCTCCAGTTCCGAAGAGGATGTCCGTACAGACAGGGCAGCTCGGGCAAGCCTTGGAACGCCGTGCGGGAACGTGCGAAGGTTGCCATGAAAAGTGGTCGCAGTGGCTCAAAGACAACTGCGCCGACTTGGTCATGAAGCAGACGGAAGGCAGACTCGAACGACCCGGCCAAGACGTGGTCGACGGCGAGCTTCGAATTGTTGACCCACTGCTGGCTTTGGGAGACGCCCTTGGTTGGGGCCACGAAATAGCCCTCGTCTCCGGCACCAGGGGCGGGTCCCGTCGCTTCAGCGAGCTCAGGTGGTAGCTCAATGTCCTCATCCACGTCCCAACCACCTTCTCCAGCTTCGCCGGCTTCAAGCGGCTCCTTTTCGCCAGCTGCGCCTTCCTCGTCCAGAGCAAGTTCGGCATCATCACCCCAACCTGAGATGTTAAAAAAGGAAATTACATTAGCACTATTTCTTTCAGATGTGAAATGAAAGTTTTATTAAGTAGTGAAGTAGTGTTGCACACTAGAATGAGGCAGAAACTATGGTACATGAGAAAAAAACAACCTTCCAGAAGAAACAACTGTACAGTTGTAAAAATAACACAGATTTAGTTTTGGTACCCACAAAATATAGTCATTGAATGATCCTTCAGTTACTAGCTACACCTCAGTTGCATATACTGTGGTCACATTGTGGCAACATAATTTTTTTAACATCTTTGAAAGCACCTAACCACATTTAGAATCTCTCACTCGCTACTGGCACATTCGTTGCTGCAGCTAAACTCACTAAACCGAACTTGAAGGGCTGAGAAAATATGTTATAACAGTACTGCCATTTACTCGGAGATAAACAGAGGTTTGGGATCTACATACCAATTATGTTAAGAAGTAGTTGTCCTAATTAAGGTTCCCTTTCGTTCAAGAGATTTGCATTCACAAAGAGTACCCTGCAGTACCATCAAGACCAAATCTTGATGCTTTCCTGATATAGATGGGCGCATATTCGAGCACTTCAAATATTTGAACTAACAGTACAGTATTAAAATTCGCATCAACATAATATTAAGTCGTTCGAAATTAAAGTATCCGAAAGTATGAATACTATATGCGCATTTGAGTTCATGTAGTGCCTCTCTAAGTAGTTCCCCTACACCGTGGTGGTGTTGTGCCATGGCACCACCGTTCAGAGAAAATACGCACTGCTGCGAAGCCACTTTCGAAGGTTGAAATAAATATACATACACTACAATACACCATTAAGGGAACCCTAGAGTGAGAATGTTTTATATTACTAGTACACTAATGGCAAGTGGTAGAGGAAAGATTCTCTGTATACTGCCCTCATCAGTCGAAAGGGTCATATTCTTCGACCATTAATATTCTTACCGTATTCGCTCACATAATCCTCACACTTTTTTCGGTGAAAAACCAATGCAAAGTTGAGGGGTGCGAGAATTACGCGGGGAAAACTTTCAACGAAAACGTACGGAGCGAAAAAGAAAATGAAGTGGCCGCAAATCGGGATTCTTACACCAGCAACTAAAAGCAAGCTTTGAAAAGTACTAATTAAATTTACCTGAACAATAAAAGCAGAGGTTCAACACAAGGCAAGATTTAGTTAAGACACAAAAAGTGCAAGCAAATAGTTGAGAATTAGAATATCATATGCAAAGCTTGTGGGCGTTGCGGTAGCGTTCGTCACCCAACCAGAGCCCTCAAAAGGTAGGCGTACGATGTCAGTATTGGGATGATGGCTATGTAGCAGAATCGTCCACAGTTACTTTCTGAAGAAATAAACTTTACCATCAATCCCAGTCTTAGGCACACGGTAGGCCCAACGCGTCTTGGTGGCTTTCAGCTGCCGTTACCAGTAGCGAACACAAAACTCGTCGACTCCAAAGGGCCTACCGGCGGCCCTGTTGCCGTTGTTTAGTGCATGATAAATCACTTTCAACTTTAAAGCAGTCGTGCAGCTTCAGTATTGCCCCATAACGTGACAAGATTATCGACACAACATACAAAACACGCCACAACGCGCACTTGCCGCTTTGGCTTGGCTTGGATTGGATTGAATCTCCGTGCATTAATAGTATGCTTGATGCTTAAAAGATGGCGTCAGACGGTGCGTGCTATCATCATCAACGGCTGGAACAAGCAGACGACGTTATTGCGGCAATTTTCGAGGGTGCGATAATTACTCGAGGAAAAAAAAAATCTTATTCTTGTTGGGCAATGTGGGGGGTGCGAGAATTATGCAAGTGCGAGGATTACGCGAGTAAATACGGTACTTCAATCTGAACAACTATATTTTCACAGGAGAGCCAAATAGAGGCACACCCTTCATGTATACGTTCCCATTAAAAGTAGATCCTTCTGTACTTTCACTTCAGTTACTTTTGAAGTTGAAAGTTCCATTAAATGGACTTACAAGCACCGAATTTAGTAAATTTTAGAGCGTACTATATTGTAGCAATTGCCATTCAACCTTACAAGATTCCAAGTTGCTTCCACATCTCTTCCAACCAAAAAGTGACATTCATACATGCAGAGTACCGATTCTTATATTGAGCTTGTTAGTTGGGTCATGAAAAGAATTCTAATTTTTCTTTATACTATAGAATATACACCATACATACTATTCAAGCTATTCAAATTGAAATTTTTCAAACAAATCACTATTCGTTTTCAGCCTCAAGTTCACTATTTTCCCATCACTACTTCTTAAGTTACACTCACAGTAACTGCACAATAACGCTTTTTTCTGCACCCCAAGACCCGTTGACTTACCTTCAGCGTCCACTTCCACATCTGGTGCAGCCATGGCAGTTTTCTTTGTGGTAGCTGCACTGTCAAAGAAGCCTCGGGTGACGCTCAGCAGAGGCCAGTTCTCATCGCATGGCTGGATCGGCACGGGAGGCGTGAGGAGCGGAGCATTCGGATCTGGGGCACTGTGGGACTCTGCGTTCGGAACCAGAGGAGCGAGAGCCTCGGCCTCTTCCGTGAGTCCATGTGTGCGAGCACACAAATAGGCCAAGGAGGTTTGTCCACAATTCTGCATGGCAACGACATCAAAACCTCACAATTCAAAGAAAGGAAGGAAAGATAGTAGGTAATGCTCAAAAACACGGACAGTTAAAAACGATGACGACAACTGTGACAGGATTGCAGAAATTTGCAGCAATAATGGTGACTAGTGCTGGGCAGTCTGGAAGATACGTGTATCTTAGATACTATCTCCCATATTCCTAGAGTATCTTGGATTTGTATTACGATACAATGATACATCTCGCAGAACTTGTATCAGTATCTGTATTTCCGAAATATTAAATAACGCATCATGCATCTTAAGATACAAGACACTGCGATCACAACACCAACTCTGGCTGAACTCGGCTTCTCAAGATGATACTGCTGCCACTAATCCATCACATTAAAACTAAGTACAGTGAAATCTTTCTATCTTTCCGCAAGAGTCCTTCAGTTTAACAATAAAGTCTGCACGTTTCTACTGGTGGAGCAGAGTCACGTGATGGCCTTCACACCATCATGGCAAAAACAAGGAAGCGAACGTCTATGCCAGGGGCCTAAAGCACACGGCTCGCAGACCTTTGGCTCGGGGCCCGCTACTACACAAGGATTGAAGTGTTTGCGACTTTACCAAATGGTAGTCGTATCACTTACTCGCTCATTGCTTTGTACAGGTAAGCTACAGTCAGCGCAGCCCCGCATATGTGACGCTAACCAAGAGCGTCGCACTGCCAACGCAGAAGTATAGCTTTCTTTTTCTTTTGTGGTTTGGAGAGCGAGGGCACATCTTCGCATGTTCCCGCGGTGGCAAAAATGATGGCAATGCCGCCAAGCGGGGCGCAAGCCCGCCTGTCTGCCTCGTGCACATTCGCGCGCAATATCAAGCGCTCATTCTCACCTGGGAGTTGCCGGCACAACCGCGGAAGATGCATGTTCGTGCCGAAATGACGAATTCCGGGGCAAAATTCTTAGATTGTTCATGGCAAGAATTCGTTATATCAAGGTTGTCTCCCGCGGTTACTTTGTTACATAGAGGTCGCAAATAGATGTACTTCTATGCAGTGACGGCAGGAAATAGAAAAACTTTGTTATATCGAGAAATTCGCTTAATGGAGGTTCGTTATAAGCAGGTTTAACTGTACAAACCTTGAGAATCTTGATGCGCTCCTGCACATCGCCGAGGTAGAGGGCGTTGGTGAACTGCCCGCTCGTGTCCTTTCGTATCTCCGCAATCTTGAGCATCTTGCGAAGCTTCTCCAGGTTGCCCGTTATCAGGTAGAGGAACGACAGCTTGTCGAAATTCTTGGTGCGCTGGTATGCCATCTCTACCACCTGAGGCACCAAAGAGTAATGCAGGTCGATACACTATATTGAAGACAGGGCAACTCATTGGTTGCACATCATTGAGAAGCACAGCACACTCAATTTATAAGGGCATTAAAAAAAACATGACAGCATACATCAAGAAGCTTAGTTCATGCTGTTGACACTTATGACGGGTTTTAATGCACTGGTCCAAGAGGTTCAACTAAGCACCCTAGCATCATTGCTGTTTGTGGATTGAACAGGACTTCGCAATACACAGTATTAGGCATGCAACAGTCCTCCAACACAGCAGATGTGTTGTTCTATCATCATTAGGTGAATAGCACCTAATACCGTCACAAGAATACACCATAAAAAATAAGCACAAGCAATGCTAATGAAAAATCTGACCTTTTTGAAGGGCTGAGATTTAAATACCCTTAAGTGTACGTTAATGATCAAGTCCCGTATATAACGCAGTTTTGTTTCCGAAAAAAGTAGAGACACCTCACGGTAATTAAAATCTGATGATTCATACTTTTCTTTATTTCCAACAAAATTCAATTTTTTGGTTGGCCCTCTATTCTTTCAATGTATTGAAACAATATTCGACTGCCTCTTAATTCGAACACCGTCATTCGGTTAATTCATACTTTTCGTGGTTCCATACCAGAAAATATTTGCTGCTTTCTCATAACTGTTTAAAATTTAGGTGCTTAGATAATCTTAACCACCTAAGAATGAAAAATAAGCAGCTCAGGCCTTCAAGAAAAAAGGCTTTGCTAGTAAAAAAATGTTTGAAACAAAGCACACGCATGGTAAACCGTGAAGCTTCTCAGCTGGTATAGAGAGATTTGTCCTGAAGGCACATAGTGCAAAGAAGCAGTTGCCGACTCCCGATTTCTTTAAGAGGTTTGATCAGCAGTAAATGGCCGATGAACTTGGCCATTTACTTATACCTCTGCTTTCTGTTCATTGCGTGCATTTAGGGTTTCAAAACACCTTAAAAATTTTGGATGTGATAAAATCAATGCCTAATCATAATGTGTGGTGTCACCTTACCTGGAGTCATATACAGTATAGACCGCTTATAACGTAAGTTGCGGGAGTCGCGAATATTCACACTATAAGCGGTACTGCACTATAACCAAAACAACCTTTTTCAAGGGCCGCACTTGCCCAAATGAAACAGGTGTTCAAAACAGTTCAAAAATCTTCCCTCTGAGATCTAGTTTTCATTACTGAAACGCACGTCAAAAATGAAGAATGCTGCTGACGGCAGGGCCAAACTGTCAGAGAATTGCGAAATTGGAAACAACAGTATGTGACGTAACTGCACACAAAATGTGTAATGTACCGAGTCCCCAACCACAATGAATCACAGCAGCAAGAAACAGCTGTGCTATTCTCTGGGACCACTCCGTTTACCTGGTGATTTCCCTGCATCAGAGCAGCTTCGCCCAGCTTTTCCCAGCATTTCTTGTCGTCAAGAGTGCGAGCTGCTTCCAACGCAACCTAAAGGATTGAAACATACGAGACTCGTGAGTGCTAGAATAGATGCGCACTAGAATGCTTGCATAAATAAAACCCATGCCAAGATAACTAGACAGACTGCTTTGCATGCACAATGACAGTTTCGAAATCAAGAGCATAAAGGCACAATACACAAATACCGTATTTACTCGAATGTAACGCGACCACGATTGTAACGCGAGGGGTGACTTTTCAGTGCCGGAAAAAAAAAAAAGAACACGAATGTAACGCGACTAAAGCGGGGGAAAAAAGTACCTTTATTTGCTGCACATGGTAGTAGCAAAGACATCCCAGTTTCTAAATATAAAGTGAGTTTTGTTCACTCGTCGCTTTCATCGCCGGTGGTCGAGCCCTCTTTGTCACTTTCTTCCTCCCAGATGAGGTCATCCTCCGTGCCATCCATATAGTTCGATATACAGCACTTTTTAAACGCGCGAACTATCATGTCGTGCGAAAGCCCGTACCAAGCGGCGGACACCCACTCGGCAATCTTTGCAGCGCTAGGTCGCTTTATCCTACCCGTAGGTGTCAAAGCCCGATCTTCTCGCATCCATTCTCCGTACAGCTGCCGCATTCTATCCTTAAATGGTTTGTTCAGGCAGACGTCTAATGGCTGCTGCATGGACGTCATACCTCCGGGAATAACGGCGAGCTGCGTCTGAGTTTCCCGCATCAGCTTCTTCACTTCGGGCGTCAGGTGACGGCAAAATGAGTCGAGAACTAGGATGGAGGCGCGGTGGAGGAGCGCACCTGGCCGTAGGCACCACAGAGTCTTGACCCAGTCAAGCATAAGCGGAGTGTCCATCCAACCTTTTTCTTGGCAGCGAACAACCACATCCCTGGGGAACAGCTCCTTCGGGATGGTTTTGCGTCGGAAAAAGATGTATGGCGGCAACTTGCGGCCATCTGCCAAGCAGGCTAGCATCACGGTTAGCCGCGTCTTCTCGTTGCCTGTTGTCCTTATGCGAACTTGGGGGGCACCTGTTTCGCTGACAGTCCTTGACATAGGCATGTCTAAGAAAACGGGAGTCTGGTCCGCGTTGCCAATGTGCCTCAACGGCATTTGCGACGAGCGGCGCAGGTCGAGCACATAGCGCTGAAACTTCACTAGCTTCGCTTCGCAAACTGCTGGTAGCTTCTGCCTTATCGACGTTGTTCGCCAGAGGGAAAATCCATTTCTTCGCATGAACTTTTGTGCCCATCCACGTGAAGCCTTAAAGTTCTCCCGCGGGATCCCCATCTCTCGAGCTACGTTTCGGGCTTTCCACTGAATCAGCCCAACGTTGACCCCCAATAGGCGATTTCGCTGCTCAATCACGAACTCCGCCACTTTTTTTTTCGAGTTCTGTGTGACAGCCACAACGAGGTCCACGGAAGCCTTTTTGGCCGGGCTCACTCTTGAAGAGCGCTTCACGCTAGAGCCTCCACCCACAGATAGTAGATTCCGCCACATCTAGCCGTCGAGCTGCGGCTGAGTAGCCGATTTCCTCAGCCATCAGTATTGCACTTCTCTTAAAGCGGGCATCGTACTGAACTCGTAACGCTGCCATTTGCTTGGGCCGAAGTCGCGGAAGCACAAAGGAAATGAACCGCCCGCAAAACACTTAGCGAACAATAGGATTGGATTGGATTCGATGTTGCCAGCGTGCATATGTTGCCAGCACAAGGTTGAAAGATCGCTAGGTTTGTCGTAGCCATTTTAAGGAACCAGTGGGGCGGCACCGCCAAGGCACGATTTGAGGTGCTTCGATTATAACGCGGACCCCCAAATCACTTCAGAGAGATTTTTGAAAAAAACTCGTGTTACATTTGAGTAAATACGGTACCTCATTATAACAAAGTTGCATATTGTACAAAAATAAGTTTGTTATATATCTGGATATTCGTAACAAAGGTATATTTTTAACGTTATAAATTTAAAGACTATTCTTCATTTACTTTCGTTATAACCAATATTTCGTTACATCTGGGTTCATTATTTAGGGGTTTGAGTACATAAGTGAAACCTTAATTTCAAATATACTGTAAAAACTCACACATAGGTGGAAGTATTATTCTAGATTTTATTATACAACATTGCAGCCCCCTACTATATTTGGATACCAGAAATTTCCAGCCATCATTAATAGTTTTGGTTTCAGTATTGGACGGTACTTTATCATCATCAGGCGTCTGTGTTTCCTACTCGCAACAGTTGCCATTGCAATCGCTTGGCACACTTCATGACCGCCCCAATTTCACACCATGACAATACTGTGAAACCAGTATTCAATTGCTTAAAAATAAAAATAATATCAGCTGCTCAAACCATCAGCAGCTGTGCCGCAAAGCAGCAATTCAATGTAAACGAGTGAAGCATTCATGGTTCGGGAAAACCAAGAAGCCCTCTTTGTGTGCAACGGCCAGAAAATAATTTTCCGGGTGCCAAAAAATAGAGCATTTTCCGACGTTGAACAGGAATTGACCAACAACGTTCAAGAGCAACAGAGCACTACTGGGGCTCCCGTCGATAATCATGCTTGCCGCGTTTCAGAGTCACCTCAATGAAGTGACTTCGACTCGACTACTGTGCCAAGCTTGTCAAGGGGTAAAATCTAGAGGGATGACACTCCAGCTGCAGCCGCTTGATGCGTGCCTCAATACACCACATCAAGCGCCTGTATATGGAGTGGATGAGATTCGGAGAGCCAGAAGTGAACCCTGCTGGACGGTTGGTGCAGGCCTCGCCAGCAGTGCAATGCACATGGATTGTCGAGGCCTGGGCACGCACTCGCACGGTGCTCGTTTGCCGTGCCTTCAAGAAAGGTTCGTTTTGAAACGCTTTACATGGCATTGAAGATGAGGCGCCGCAAGAAAATATCTCTGACAAGGGAGTTTTGGGATAGAAAGCACTGGGTGACAATGAATAGATGTGCAAATAAATGTGTTTAATTGCTCGTATTATATTAGGGTGAAAACAGTTGTTCTCACATCTGCCACCCTTTAATTACACCTGCGACTATATCCAGGTCCTAGTCATATGTGGGTTTTTATGGTAATGCAAGAGATCACTGCTTCAAGGTGCCTGAAACACCACATCTATAGGAAGCATGGCTGTTAAAAACTGCCGCCCTCCAAGCTTTCCATTGTACATATTATATCAACGAAAAAAATAGGCCATAGCGAATATCTACATACTTCAAATATTCAAACTAATATTACAGAAATCGAATCAGCTTCAACACAAATTTAAAGTTTCCGAAATTTCTTAGTATTCAAGACCTGCCAATAGACTAATTTCACCACACTTAACCAACTTGTACGGATGGTTTCACTGCAGCATGAGACTGCTATGTCCCGAAACGACCTTGTCGAAATAAATCTGCAGTGCCGTGAAGCCGCACTTTGAAGATGCATATGTATTACATTTATCACAAGTAATATATTTTTGGCAAGTCTTTAAAGTGTGTTGTATGCGCTTATATGATGCGACAAATGACACATTTTAATATGTAA
The DNA here is from genome assembly GCF_043290135.1 of Rhipicephalus microplus. Classification (NCBI taxonomy): domain Eukaryota; kingdom Metazoa; phylum Arthropoda; class Arachnida; order Ixodida; family Ixodidae; genus Rhipicephalus; species Rhipicephalus microplus. Next base: position 16,692,171 of record NC_134709.1, read on the forward strand.
CAAGTTCTGCTGTAGTGGTCCACTTTATGGCACGGCAACCGCATGCTGCACTGAAGCAACTATTTTTAAGCACGTTACATGCAGTAAAACACATACGTTTGTTTTGAACACTTTGGAATTTCCAAAATTTTCAATTCATGTTCAACTGAATTGCAATATTGCAATGCTTGCTTTATTACTGGAAGCGGCCAAGTGTTCACGGAAGCCTGACTGCACGGCAGGACTGCCACTGGTGCTCACCTCGATGTTTCCGCATTCCAGGGCGAGGGCGAAGCGCGTCTTCTCGTCCTTGACGAAGTGCAGCGCCACCTCCGGGTAGCCCTTCTTCTGCAGGTAGGCTATGATCGACTGGCCCACCAGCTTGGCGTTTCGCACCATGTGCAGAACCTGTCGGCAGAATGGCAAAACCGTTCCGCTATCTTTCGAAGCCAAGCCACGTGCCCGGCACACAACTCCCAGCGTTTCACGCGTTCTTGCATACCATGTGCTACAATTGACTCAAGCAACCTTCTATTCCGGATAACTACACTCGAACCTCGATATAACAAACCCAAACCTAATAACATTTTTGATATAACAAAGTGAATATTGCAATATCTTGCAATAGATATAGTATTGTGAATTTGCTTTTATAACAAATTTTTTAATATAACAAGCTTATTTTCGAGTAATATGCAGCTTCTTTATAATGACGTTTGAGTGTATTGAAACTAACGTAAGCGTGTTCCAACAGCTACTGGACACTGAGAGCACTGGCTTTGACTTACCTACACTTTTCCTAGTTGCTTTTCTTTGAGTGATGTTATTGACAGGTACACTTACTTTCTTAATTAATAAGTAGGCATGTTATTTGCCATAGATTTCACATTTTGTGGTTCTTATTTGGCACACAATCCTCAATGTAAGAACGAACGTAAAACCTTCGGTTTGTATGCTCAATGCGTGTGATCTGAAAGTTGCAGGTTCAGTCTTTAGCAGCAAAAAGTTGTTATTTTTTGGTCCATTTTACTTTTTTTTTACGTAAATGAATGGATGGTGAAACTAGAGATCACAGTTACTACAATACACTTAAAAATGCATAATTAACGTACCCTAAACCTTCCATGGCTTTATTATCTGCTGCCTTTTATTAGAATGTGTCAAACCAAGAAACAAGCCCTCGAAGTTCTTTTCCTTCATTCACACAAACATCATTATGTGCTATTTACAACATTTACTTGCATAATCCTTGCACTTTTTTTCATGGAAAACCAATGAAAAGTTGGGAGGTGCGAGAATTACGCCATGAAAAAGTTTCGCGAAATTGTACGGAGCAGGGGAAAAAAACGAAGTGGCTGCAAATCGGGATTCTCATGCTAGCAACTACAAGCTTTGAGAAGAACTAATCAAGACTTAACTGAGCAATAAAACCACAGGTTAAACGCAAGACAAAGTTTATTCGAGACACAAAAGCTGCAAGCAAATAGTAGAGAATTTCCGAATACTACTGCATGCAAAGCTTGTGAGCGTTGGGGGCGTAGTGTCAGCATTTGTCACTGAACGGGAACCCGCAAAAGGTTAGCGGAGGACATCAACCTTGGGCTGATAATCATTACACATGGAATCGTCCGAAGTTATTTTCAGACGAAATAAAGCTTTAGCTTCCATCTGAGTCTTAGGCACTCAGAAGACCCAGCGCGTCTTGGTGGTTTTCAGCTGCCGATGCTGCCTTCACTAGTAGTAAACACAAAACTCGCCGACTGCAAAGTGCCTCTTGGCGGCCCTGTTGCTGTTGGCACATGAATCACTTTCAACTTGAAAGCATCCGTGTAGCTTCCGTATCGCCTCATGAATAACATAACCACAGAACAGACACAACGCATGTGCATGCCGCAGCGCAAACTTGCCACTTTGGCTTGGCTTGGATTGGATTGGGGCTCCGTGCATTGATAGTTCACTGCTGAACAAGTTGTGCCAGACTGTTGTGCACTATCATCATCAATGGCTGGAAGGAGCAGACGACACTACAGCTTCGATTTTCAAGGGTGCGATAATTACTCGAGGAAAAATAAAATTATATTATTGTAGGGAAAAATGCGGGGTGCGAGAATTATGCAAGCAAATATGTTATTACCTTTCTCTTGTCCACCTTATAGATGCACAGCTCAGTGTCTCATGAATTAAAACAAAACAGCCCGTCCATGTGCATTATCTAAATTTGTTTACGCCACAATGTCACATGTTAAAAAGAAAACTGGGCATTGCTCTCACTAGTGATGCAAGCAACGCCTTTCAAGGTTTTGCAAAATTTTTGCTAGGTATTGCGAGGTCATGCAAAGTGTTACCAGGCATTCCTATGTTCCTGCAAATTTTCGCTGTTACTACTAAGTTTTGCCAAGCATTACGAGGTTATGCAAAGCTTTGCTAAGTTTTGCTAGGCATTGCTAAGATTAGGAAGCGTTGCAAGGCAACGCCCGGAGTCTCCAAGCGCTGCTCTACCCATGTAAGCCAACCTTCAGTCTCTGCACGTGGCCCCGCACCTGAAACAAGAGCAGCATTGCCGGACGGTGGCTAGTAGAGCCCAGCCTCAGGCCAGGACCAGCTACGTGCCGATCAGCTACGTGTCTGTAGCCTTGCACCACTAGCACATGCTGCAATCCGCTTTTTTAAGCCGAGTAGCTGGCCATGCCATACAAGGGCCAGATAACAAGATAGAAAAGCAACATATTTGCACAGTGGAAGAAAACAAGCAGTCACAGCGTACCATGGAAGGAAGACACACGGACAGGAAAGAGCACTCGACATAACCTCACAACACTTAGCAAAGCAAGCGTGAAGCTATGCACAGATGCGCAGCGGTTGCTGGCCAACGCGCACGGACATTATTGCTTCATGTGGTTTTCCTTGTCCACGTCAAATGAACTAATGCTTGACTTAAACAGCTCGGACGTTAAGAAATGCTCACCTCATCATACTTTCGGTTGACCAGAGCAAGCTTGAACCGATACTCAGTGGGGTCAATGCCCAGGACACGGGGCCGGCACTCGCGGTCCAGGCAGTACACACTCGAGTCCTTGACACGAGTTATGTAGATGGGCAAGTCTAGGGTGCGGATTATGCCATGGTCGCTGCAGACCAACACAACAGAACATGTGACTGATGCTACACACTTCCTGGGCAACTTTCATTTAAGGGGGGACATGCCTTTCGGAACGAACTTTCTTGTTTCTGGTTAGATCTTGATGAAAATTGGCACAGAGACTAATAATGACCTCATAATGCTTCCATAAAAATTTCAAGATGATATCATGAAAACTTTCTGAGAAACAAATAATTTCATTACTGGACCTCGTGGAGTGGCTGGAGAGTTTAAAAAATGACATAGAAAGTTGGTAAACACTGTGTGCAGAGGTGAATGTATGCTGTAAGGGGCTGCGTTTTCAAAATAATTTTTTTGCAACACTAAAATTTGTAGTTCATGTTTTCTCCACTGATACTTCAATGAGCACATTTGCACTACAAACAAGAAACCCTACCAAAAATTTTTAAAAGACTAAATTTTAAAAATAAGAACGCAGCCCCCTGAAACACAGTTCAAGGAGCATTACAAAAAACAACAGAATCAAAATCGGTCAAGTAGTTGCGAAGATATCTGCTCCACGAGCTGAGCAACATGCCAAGAAAACAGTATTGAGAAAACGAGGTTCAAAGTCTTGAGTCACGGTTTACATGCCTAATAGGCACCAGGGTTGTAGTCCTTAGTGTCCTTTGCAGTGCGGCGTCGCTTGGCCATCTGACCTTTAGCCTGATGAGCTTTTGCAGCCTTTTTTTTCCGCATGGCATCTTTTTCGGCTGCTCTACGAAGTGCATGGCGTCCAGGTTGGAGACCAAGAGATGTGCAAAGTTGGGTGTAGGCATGGAGGTTCCCAGCATTATACCTACAGATTGCTTCACTGACAGCAGTTTCTGTGGCTATCAATGAAGCATGCTCTTCTTTGGGCAGAATCGACCAAATAATTGAGTGCAGGCTTTCGGTAGCATTTTGAGTTTTTTTGCCCTGGCACCGCGCAAGAAGCTGTGGGTCCAAAAGTCGCTGGTACACAGGCAGCAGGGCAGCGGCAACGTGTCGTACCAGGTGATACTTATGGGGTGGCTGCGGTTCACCTTTAGCTTCTGCAGCCCGGTGTCTGCACCAGCTATCAGGACCTGGTGGGCAAAGTTCGTATTGTTGATCCTGGTCAGTCGAAGTGGTGTGGTAGAATGTAGCCATGACCGCTTGCTGCATATCCTCCACTTCAGCATGCTGCCTAAGAGCTTGGCCATAATAGTCAGTCAATTGCTTGATTAAATTTTGTGTAAGGCCACCTTTTCCGCCGATAGGTTGGTCTTTCTTGCTCTTTGTGACGATGGCCCGCAGGGCTGTGCCCATCCTCTTTTTAACATGATTGATACAATCTTCTTTCTTCAGGGGTATAAAACCGTAAGTCTGGTCCTGACACAGAGCTAAGAAAGTGCGGCTGTCGCCATCGCAAACGATGGTTGTGTAGCGCAGATCATTTATTTTTAGTGAGCGCCGAAACAGTATGAGGGCCGCTTCGACTTCCATTTGGCCCGAGTTTGCCTCTGTGTTTTTCTGGCAAACATGTGCTTCCTTCCATTCACTGTAGCCGTTGTCGCCTTCTTTGGGGCCCACAGCACATTCATGACAGTAATTGGACCGGACAACACTGTCAAGCACTAATCCGGTGTATAATTCAATGACCGTGCCCACGCCGATGTGGGACGCGTGGCCGCGTGTCATCCACATCCCGTCGTACACCACCGTGACATTCTTGGTGGGTGTTCCCTCCATTTGGCTGTACACATTGCGAACGGCTGCAACAGCGTCGCAAAACACACATGCCGCGGCTGCTGCGCCAGCAGGCCGAAATTCCCCCTTGAGATGCCTTTGAAAAGTCTTGTGGTGAATTCCCCTATGTGATACATTCATCACAGACCAAAAATCACTGAGTGCAGCTGATCCCTTTCCAATAGTTTTTATAGCTTGCATGGCCCGAATATTTACTCCAAATGACTTGCTGTTTTCCATTCGCGGCGACGACCACGCATTTTTCGCGTCCGCGTCGCAAGCAGTGCAGGTGGCACCATCTTTACCGCTAACCCGTGCTTAGTTCCGTGCTTCATCTTGAGTCCCAGCTCTTTGCACTGCGGGCACAGGGCACTGCCAAACAGACCATTCAGGGCCACGCGTTGCACGAGGAAAAACTCATCTTCGTCTTCCGTTTCGATGTCGCTCTCGTCCCCTTGGTCCATCAGTGACATCTTGCGCTCCGTCGCAGACACTGCTCTTAGGTACTCCTGAACAGGCGCGTTCGTGAGATGCCTCCGCTGACACGAAACGAGGCTCTAATCGGGCCCTAATCGTGCTACTGGTGGTGCTGGTAGACGGCCTCGCATCCTCGCACGAAGTACTTGGCTGAGCATCCGCGATGTCTACATCCTCGCGCGAAGTGCTAGGCTTAGCATCTGCGGCGTCTACATCCTCGTGCAAAGTGCTTGGCTGGGCATCCGCGATGAATATATCCTCGCGCGAAGTGCTAGGCTTAGCATCCGCGATGTCTGCAGCCTGCGCGGAACGAAGAACGGATGTTTCCTCAGACAGCACAAAGCACTGCTCCACAGGCATATGAACAGTTTCGTCGATGCTCGCGGACGATGCTCCGTGCGTGCTTGTGCTCGGCTGCGAGTCCTCGTCGTGCCGCACGCCGTCGTCGCTGCTCGCAGAAGTTGCCGGACTGAATTTCTTTTTCACGATCGGCGGCTTCGGCTTACGAGCACCAAATCGCTGCGCAGTCTTGCGTTTCTTCTTGAACGATCGCCGGTCCATGATCGCATGCGGGAACCGATCTCAAAACTGCAATGCGCCAAACTGGATAACAACGTTTTTCTCCTTTCACGAGCGCCGGTCTTAACGCAGCGCGATGCAATCTCGAAACCATGTCGCGACGAGTTGAAAACACATGCAGTAAGCGGCCCGTCAGCGCTGTCAGCACGTAGAGCAGACGACCTTTACGCCGAATGCTACAAGCGACCGCACGGGCGACCAATGCGGAGCCGCCATACAGTCACGTGACGCGCGTCGCCAATCGGAAACTGTTGTGATACCTTTACACTTTGGCTTGCTGTGGGCTTGTTCTTGCCTGGTTCAGCCGGCCAAGGCGGCAAATTTGAAACGGAAGAATCGCGCTATCCATAGAGACAAAGATGGCGGCGCTAGGTTACATGGTTGCGGAGATATCGCGGTTCGAAAAACGCCGTTTTTTCGCAATTTCCGTGAAATTCATCGCCACCCTAGCTTCGATAAAAATTTTTTACGTCATTTCTACGCTGTTTTCAGGGACGAAACTTCGAAACTAGATAGAAAAGGGGTCAGAGAATGTGAAAATGAGATTTTCAGAAAATCGATTTTTTGGCCAAAATTCGCGATGCCAAAGCCGCATCCCCCCCTTAAACAAGACCGAGGTTCAAACAGCAACACAGTGATGGGCAATCGGCAGACAAAAAGAGGCATCGGAGAATATAGCTTAGTGAAGATAGAAGGCCTGTGCTTCAGCAGCATCAGTACGGGCACTCTTGTTTGGTGGAGTTGGCCGGATACTTCAGACTGCTTTTTTTCATGCCTTGTCTTTTTAACACAGACATTGAAAAAAAAAAAACGCACTGTGCTAGTCCCAAAACGATTACAAAAAGCCATTCTATTCATTAGAAGATGTTTGTTATGCTAAAGAAGATGCAACCAAAAAAAAAAAGGCTCCTAGTGCATTCACCTTTGCACACATCAGCTCGCAATAACTTTGCATACTACAGTTGACTGTACCAACTTAGTTTTCATCGGCAGCAAGTGCCACAATCTATCAGAGTCAAAGACATCTACTAAGCTGGAATGGCTTTAAGGGGGGGCGCGGCAAGTAAAGTGCCGATTTTGGTCAAAATATGCGATTTTCTGATTTATTTTTTTTCGTAATCTTCAGACCTTCAACTTCCTTGTTCTAAAATATTACAGCGAAACGTGCGCTACAAATCCCGCAAATAGTGTTTTTGCCGAGGCTAGTCGCCAAAAAGTGCGAAAAAAAAGCCCCTGAAACGGTGTTGTTCACGCCGCACAAACGCGCCAAGTTGTTGACCGTGGGCCGCCATTTTGGTAGCTTTGGAAAGAGGAGCAAGCCGGCTTCCCGATGGTCGCAGTCTCGTATTTCGCCGAGTGAAAATAAAAGCGCGAGGAGCAAGTAAAAAAACGAAAACGAAGAACGGCAATTGGCTGCGCGGGTCACGTGGTAGCAGGCGCGACCTCTTACTGGTCAAAGCTGCGCCGCGCACCTTGGCAACCTTGGAAGCGCGAGCGCATCTGCGGCCGCCGTGTCGAGAATCATCCGGCGTGCGCTTCGTTTTTTGCCAGTTTGCTGTTTTTGTGATAGTTCGCGTGCTTTTTTTACCAAGCTTTGTTACATCGGTGGTCTCTTCTGAGTGCTTGCTCATACTGCGGTGCTATGTTGCCGCAAAAAAAGTTCCGGAGCGTCCACAAGTACGGCAAGCGTCGGAAAGCTTGGAACAAAGGGCAGACGACTGCGGCTGCCGTCCCAGTCGCAGTTCCGGACGGAGCATGCTCTTCGAGCGTCACGGAGCCTCTACTCAGACCCTTCGCTGATTGTTGTGAGGCCGAGAGTGTGGAAGGTGCCACATCGTCGTATGTCAGACCGCCGGATGCCGTCGACCGTGATGGACGCTCTCGCGAACCCGATTGCGGTGGCACCGCGTCGGCAGCCGTTGCAACTCCGGGCGTGCGCGCGTCGAACATTCTATCGCGAGTTTCGGCCCAGATTCCGAGCAGTGAAGAAATCGCGCAGCGGGCGCAGACAAGGCGGGATGTTTTGGATGCCGTAGCATCGAAGTCCGCTTCAAAGCGGAAGCTCGAGCTTCTGAACGAAGGCTGCGACGAAAATGACGGCGGTAAGGATTCCACATTCTTCATTGTAAATAAGAAGATGCTGAACGGTCTGCTTTCGTCAGTAAAGTGCAACAAGTGCGACGAAGGGTCGATACGCCTCGAGACTACGCACTGCCTTGGACTCGCGGCGAGGATGGAACTTTTTTGTGACAATTGTGGCAGAGTGAACAGTGCGTGGTCGTCCCCGAGGTGCTCCGGGCAACAAAAAACGAACCCCTTTGAGGTAAACGTGCGTGCTTTGAGGGCTGTGCAGTCAGTTGGCAGGAAACAATCTGCCATAAATGACATTTTTTCTGCGATGGACATTTCGCATCGAGCACTGCACCACAAGTCCTACCAGAGACTGCAAAGGAAGTACAGCCACCCTGCCACCACATCAGCTGCCACCCGCATTGAAGCAGAAAGTGCACAGAAGGTGCATGACATTTACAAGGACCTAGGAGGAGTGCCAGGCAACATTGACGTCATTTACGACGGCACGTGGATGACGAGGGGGCACAGAAGTCATATTGGCGTGGGCTGTGTAATCGAGCTGTACACAGGCTTGGTCTTGGACCACTGTGTCCTGTCCAACTACTGCCAAGGCTGTGCTGTTGGCCCCAAGCCTGGTGACGACAACTATGAGGAGTGGCTTGAGAAACACAAGCCACAGTGCCAAAAGAACACCGATGCTAATGCAGGCCAAATGGAAGTAGAAGCAGCTAGGATCATGTTTGAAAGATCGTTTACCAAGTACAAGCTTCGATACATCAATGTGCTCTGCGACGGTGACAGCCGTACGTACCTTGCCCTCACGCAAGACAAGGTGTATGGCTACATGGTGATTAAGAAACAGGAGTGTGTGAACCATGTGAAAAAAAGAATGGGCACTTCCTTGCGCAACCTTCTTGATGAGCACAAATCCAAAGGCCGAGGACTGAGCATGGGTGGCAAAGGCCGGCTGACGCAGGGCCTGATAAAGAAGTTGACGAATTATTATGGCTGGGCCATTAAGAGCCACCCCAACGATGTTCCTGGCATGGAGAGGGCCATCATGGCCACTTATTACCATGTAACATCCACAGACCAGGATCCACACCACAACCTGTGCCCAAGTGGGACTGACTCCTGGTGCCCGCACAATCAGGCATTGGCCAAGGGAGAGCCGCTGCCGCCTCACAAACATAAACTGCCCCCTCACGTGCGAGTGGCACTGCTGCCAATCTACAAGCGCCTCTCGAACAAAGAGCTCCTTGAAAGGTGTGCGCAGGGAAAAACCCAGAACGCTGTGGAGAGTATGAACAGCCTCATTTGGTCACTCCAGTCCAAGAGCCAGTTCGCCTCCCTTCGAAGTGTGGAAAGTGCAGTTGCAGATGCAGTCTGCCGTTTCAATGGTGGCTGCAAGAGTGCGCTGCAAGAGATCACTGCTCAACTGGGCTTCAATCCAGGAGACTGCTCTTTGCGGCGAGCAGCCGAAAAGGATGCCAAAAGGGTAAAGAGGGCTCAAAAAGCGCATTGTTCCACGACAAAGAAGCGCAAAACTGGGTTGCGCTCTACAGAGGCCAAGGCCACAGCATCTCAGGATTACTGTCCAGGAGGATTCTGAGTGTTTTAGCCATGTTGTGAACTTCCAAACAAGAGTGAACTTTCAAAGTCAGTTTTCTCAACTCTTGATTTTCGCCTATGTGCCTTCGCTAGAACATCTGTCATTTTCTAACAAAGACTGATAGAGTCGTTCCGTTTTTTGCACTAGGCTCAGGAGGCCTTTAGCAGTGCAATAAAGCTTTATCTCTCTTCTTACTCATCATTTAAAATTTTTAGAACACATTTTATAATTACTGCGATGTGTGCGCAAAACAACATCCATGTTTTGGAAATTTTATTTATGGTTACAAGAACTAGAAAAATCAACTAATAGCTTCTTTGCACAAGTTGATGCTTTGGGAACATAATAATATGAAAAAATAATTTCATTTAGCAATAATTATCTCTTTAAGTGTGAAGAGCATTAATTAGTATAATTATGCTTGTAACTCAAAAAGTACAAGAGGTATTTGAAAACGGTTTTCATATTTGGAATCCTCACAATCATCCACATACACACACCAAATTTCATCACAAACAGTACATTAATAAAGAAATTAGTTTTACTTGCCACGTCCCCCCTTAAAATGAAAAGAAAAACGTATGTTTAATAGTGAAACTGAAAAGCCCAGGCATATACTGCCAATTTCTGTCGTAATCATTGAAATACAATTGCAAAATTACCAACGCAGTGTTTATAGCATATCTTGACCCTGTAGAATTATTTAGGATTTCCTCTCATTATCTTTTCGCTTTGTTGCCATCACGACTAGAACACACGTGTGTCAGTTCTCACCCGTTGGTCAGGCTGTACTTGATGTGGTTGGACGTGGTGTAGACGAAAACGCCCGAGTCATCCCACGCCCCACTCTTGACACGAGTGCTCTCTTGAACGCTGCAGAGGACCTCCAGGTTGCGGTTACAGATGGTCAGGGTGTGCTTGGCCAGGAGGGCAACGTGGCTCATGTCTGAACTCCACACCACGTACTTCGCCTTGGCCTTGACCGAGGCACGCTGCCTGCAATCGCAGACGGGAAAGGATCGTGTCACGTACCTGCGGTGCAACTACCCCAGAGTCCAAAACCAACATTATCATCACAATTTGCAACACTGCTAAAGGACCCCTAAACCACCCGGATGCCAAAATTTAGCTGTGGTGCTGCAGTTGTGTGTGTCTAAAATGAAGACATAGCCGTGAGAATTTTTGTAAATGGCACTGTAATGTGAGGCTACACGAATTTTACGGTCGACAAGTGGCCCCCACTTCCTTAGCACTCTCCTTTGCTAAGCTCCACTTATTGGCTCGTGAAGCGAGAAGGAAAAGCAGTCAGCACACGCACTTGCAAGTAGACAGATTCTTTCGGTGGATGAAATGACGAGACGAGAATGTTGATGTCGCAGCCCAAGCAGTGGATTACCAAAAGGCACAGAGCGGATAAGGGATTGTTTCACAGAATTTGTTGCGCACCTGTGACTAACAGCGCTGCCATGTTTGGCATTGTTCATTGTGACAGCATCTCGAACTCAGTGCATACATTTATATGAAATGTTAAAAAACTTATTGCCGGTGGTTCAGGGGTCCTTTAAGGACTCATCGCATGGTACTTATATGATGGTATGAATTCTGACATATTGCTATAACATCAGTCAGGGTCCGCACTGTATAAATACAGTTAAACATGGATATAACAACATTGACATATTCCCGGAAAAATTTGTTATAAAGAGAATTTTGTTGTATGTAGGTTCAGTACGAGAATTCCAAAAATAAACGCCCAAATTAAACAAAAGGAGAACTGAAGGCAGAGTTAACCCAAAACGCTTATTTAGCGGTAAAAAACTGTGTTATTAATGCAATAGCAATTATATGGACACACTCAGTAGGTTCCTGCCGTTGCAACCATGTTCCGCAAGAAGTTCAATTTGATAACATCCCCGCGCATCATTAATTCTAAGAGCAGGTAAAAGCGCGTGAGCGCTGATGAAGCACACATCAAAAGAGCCAACCCATCTCTATCGCTTGGAGGGCGCATACAATAACGTACGTTATTTAACAAATGATAGATAAATGTACAAGTAGGCAGCTCGAATAGAATAAGAATGGAATAGCTTCACATTACACCATTTTGTGTGTTGCTATAACACGCATACAACACAATGCTATCTTTTCCTCTCGAACCCCTCCAGCTCAAGGACACGTTAAACAAGGCCCACACACTCACCTTCCTTGGGTCACATCAAACAGCATCAAGCTGTCGGAATCGCGCAGCAGGAGCATGCCCGTGCCAGCATAGAAGATCTCATCGCAGCTGGGTGTCTGTACTTTCTTGCTGACCTCGTTCTTCATGTTTTTGATCACAATCTGGAAGCAATTCACAAAAGGTTGCGAAACATCACTGCTGTGAATTTCCTTCATTCTGCAACACTTAGCGTAAATTACACACAAACTTCATTATAACGAAATGGCATATTACACAAAAATAGATTCTTTATAGTCGAAAATTTGTTATAAAAATATGTTTCTAACAATATGAATATTACGCACAAGACTATTCTTTGTTAACTTCATTATAACCAATATTTTGTTATATCCGGGTTCGTTACACTGAGGTTTGAGTTCACATACATCAGACAAGTAATCCCAGTGGAGCTTCTGGATACACCTTATCACTTGCCTATTCAAGGCCATTGCCTATACAAGCTCTATCCACGCAGAGCAGCTTCAGCTACCGGCAAGCTTGTCTGAGATCCATCTTTGTCACTTCAGATGATCCCCATTTGTCAGCTTACCTCATGCGCGGGGGGGGGGGGTGTGTGACGTATCTGCGGATTTCATTTTCTCGGTTGCTTGCTGACCTTTGGAATATAAGATTCGAGCAAGATGTGCAGCCTGTTTGTCTGAAGTGAGTTGATGCAGGGAGACGTTCTCACAAAGGAGTAAGCGCACGCCCACGAAGCGCGCTCAGCCCAGCGGAGCGCGCTTCGTGGGCGTGCGCTTACTCTCACCCTATTTGCAGCTTGGCTCCATCGTATGATGCTGATGCACAAAAAAGTCGGCACTCCCGTACCATAGTTAAAGATTTAGGCGGCTGTGCACTCTCACCTCGATATTACATCATCATCATCATCAGCCTGACTATGTCCACTGCAGGAAAAAGGCCTCTCTCATGTTCCTATAGAGGCCCTCCACCAGCACCATTTTTACACGTCACTCCATGTCGCTGCCTCATCCATAAACTTCCTCGGGCGGCCCGGCCGATGGAACCTAAGGCCCGGCACGTGTCTCGAGGTGGCTTATTGAATGCCTGTTGCAGCACCTGTTGTGGCTCCTGTGGGGCGATCGCGCTATTTTGGTTCGCGTGCCCACTCGGTTGCGAATTAATTGAACGCGCCGTTCTTCCATGAAGAAGGGTCGACACGGAAGGGTATACAGGCGTAAAGTTTATACGGAATGTAGACAGTTCGCGTTGCAGCGCGTAAGTCTACGACTGTTTTTGGTCGGAATACCAGCAGCACCTAATGAAGCGAAAGAAACCAAGACAATAAAGAGAGAGAGAGAGACAGGGACAGGAAAGATCCTGTTTTTTTGTTCGTCTCTGTTTTTTTTTCTGCTTCATTTGGTGCTGCTGATATTATCACCAAGACAATCTACCAGCTTGCTCCACAACCCACCCTAATGATAAAGGAAGGTCACCGAGAAGCTGCGTTTGACGCCCACACATGTGGAGCGACCGTTGCAGCCATGGCATTCCCGCTGACAAGCAGGTCTGTAACCTTCGTTGAGCAACGGTGCAAAGGTCTTACATCGATTTCCCTTTGGTTTCATCGGTGTTATGTAATTACCTGGGTTGTCATCGTAGCTGTTATTATGTCCATTTGCTTTATTATATATACACGACCGCATTTACGATGACTTCGGTGGTTGACGTCACAACAGACGAGTCCCATGCAGTGATGGACCTTGCCTCTTATGTGTCAAGAGTTCCAAACACCTGTCGCTCTGGTGGTCGACTACTAAACCCAAGGTCGCCGGATCGAATCCCAGCCACGGCGATAGCATTTCAGTAGAGGCGAAATGGTCCGAGGTCTGTTTACTGTGCGATGTCAGTCCACGTTAGAGAACACCAGCGGGTCAAAATTTCCGGATCTCTCCACTACGGCCTCTGTCATAATCATATATTGTGGGTTTAGGACGTGAAAGTCCAGATAATATCAAACGCCAGAGGTCCGTGCACGTTAAAGAACCCCAGGTGGTCGAAATTTCCAGAACCCTCCCCTACGGCGTTCCTCTTAATCGTATCTAGGTTTTGCTCCGTAAAGCCCCAACAATTATTAAATGCGTCCATGGCCTAAATACATCATCATCATCATCATCAACCTCACTACGTCCACTACATGACAAAAGCTTCTCCCATGATCCGCCAGTCAACTCGGTCCTCTGCTTGCTGCTGCCAATTTATACCCGCAAACTTCTTAATCTCATCTGCCCACCTAACCTTCTGTCTCCCCCTAACCCGCTTGCCTTCTCTAGGAATTCAGTTAGTTACCCTTAATGACCAGCGGTTATCCTGTCTACGCGCTATGTGCCCGGCCCATGTCCATTCACTCTTCTTTATTTCAACTATGATATCCTTAACCCCCGTTTGTCCCCTAATCCACTCTGCTCTCTTCTTGTATCTTAAGGTTACACGTACCATTTTTCTTTCCATTGCTCGCTGCGTCGTCCTCAATTTAAGCTGATATTACAAACCCAAATTTAATGACATATCAGTTACAGTGCAGTCCACTTATAACGATACCACATATAACGATATATCGGTTATAACGATGGGTCGACTTAACAGTCTCATTTTATGCATTGGGGCTATGGGGAAAAAAACCATATATAACGATATGTTATCCACCGCATATCGGATACAACGATGAAAAGTTTGCCGTGGACGGCATGTTTCATTCAGAATAATCGTAACATTTAGATTGATAAGTTCCTCTGAAACGAACTATGCCGAGACAAGACGAAAAGTTAGCGTAGGCGAGTACCTGCCGCCACTGCAGCACAGCGCCGGCAGCGCGTCCCGGCCGTTCAAAAAGCCGAGGAGGGCATCGCGAGTTAGCGCGACGCGCTACAGATGGCGCCAGCTGTGTCACGTTTTGCGCCTCGCCGCGCGTCGACCGCGGAGAGGCTGAGAGAATTAAAAAAAAAAATGCGAAAAGCAAAGCGCCGCGCTCCGCGGCTCCCCGCCTTCTACAACGACAAGCCGGCAAGCTACTCGTAGCTTGCCGAACGAAAGCGGGAAAGAGAGAGAAAATAAAAAAAGCGAAAAGCAAAGCGGCGCGGCGGCATCGGGGCGGGGCCTCGTTGGCATTCCGGCTGTGTACCTCTGGCTGTGCTTTCTTCCTCCCACTGCTCCCACCCCGCCGTCGGTCAGTCTCTCTTCCTCAGCGAACCCGGGATGCGTTCTTCGGAGTAAGAAATAAAGTCTTGTTTTTGGCATCCTACTATCTACAATATCTATTAATTGGTGAAAATAGCGAAATGAAGCCTGGAGCATCAAAAGGTACGTCCGGCGACGATTTTTTGGCGGCAGTCCAGATATAACGATCACCGGTTATAACGATCATATTTTTAGGTTTTCTCGATATCGTTATAAGTGGACTGCACTGTATTATGAAGTAAATAAAAAATAGTCTTGCAATAGTCGGAGTGTTAGGAATACATTTTTGAATATAATGACACTTAATTTTGTCTAACATGCAACTTTATTATAACAAGGTTTGGGTGTTATCAGATTCCACTGATGGTAGGCTATTGCCAAGGCAGCTTCAGTTTCGTTTCTATGTGCAGGCAACTTTTTTAATTGATCTAAAAACAGATGCGAAATAGATTTGATTTTCGTTAAGTTGAGACCAATGATTCGTTAACACCTTTGTTTAAAATTCTAGCTGCCATTTTCGAAAATAATTTATAAATCTAACTTCCGTGGGGAAAGGCAAGGTCATGCCGTAGGGCCCAATTAGGCATCCTCTACCCATTTTTCGGGCTGAGTGTCGTGGCCTACATTGTTAGTTATTCAAATATACAATGCCCAGATTATACGACAGTCTTGCATGGTCCTCTCGAGGTCGTATTATCGGTTTTACACTGCTACTGTTAGGCCATTTTTCAAATGAAATGCACCCAGCATTCGCCCAAAAGGACAGAATTTCTAGTAAAGACTTTCAATTTGAGGTAATGCTACAGTGAACAGTGAGGTAAGTGATGGCCACATCTCTACCATATAAACCAAACGAACAATACAAGCCAAAGTGAAGTTTGAGCAAATCAAGCACACAGGCAATGTAATTCATTCAAAAGGTTAATATAGCTTCAATGTGACTTAACGAAACCCGATTTTACGAACACCCCAATTAAACAAATTTCGATCCCTCCCGTGCTTTCTCACAGGCTATTTAGCTTTCGAAGTTAAGGACGTTTCCAATATAACAAAATTCATGGGTCCCCTCAATTTCCTTAATTCAAGCTTTAACTGTAACAATAACTGTTAGAACTTTCGAGTATTACATCCCAAAACAAAGGGTCATTGAAGAGAAGGGCTTCCGAAGCTTTCACCACCGGGCATACCTTGGTGTCCACCTAAATCAAAGTGCACAAGCTTCTGGCCCTCCACCTCCACCTAAATACAGGTAGGATTCAATCCTGCGACATTCAGGTCCACAGGTGGCCATCAGAAGAAAGGTGCACTTACATTGTGGGTGCGATCGAGCACGGCAAAACGGTTGCGCGCCACCCAGACAGCAGTGAGGCCGGTGGACCGCTTGCCCTCGACCATGTCTGGATTCTGAGGGTCGTAGTCTTTCGGAACCATGCACAGGTCATACGTGCTGTTGTCCGGGTTCGCAGTGCGTGTGTTCAGCAGAACGGCGTTCTCTGCTGGATTGTAAGACATGCTGCACCAATAAAAAAATGAAAAATCTAAAAACAAGATGCTTATTTTTACATCTTTACATGTCGCTGAATGAATTGCCTAAATTTCATGACTATGAGCAAAAAATGAGATTAATGTACTTGAGATTACAAGGTGAGCGAAAAAAAAAAGACACATAAGCTAAAAAAGAAGTAATCGCTGACCCAGCTGAACTGCAATTTTCAGTAGTCATAATAGAGTGCATCAAGAATAGCCAAAATACATATCTACACTGAGGCAAAACCGACTTTTGGAAACAGTTACAGCTGCAAGCAAATCGGAGAGGTGTGGTTACGAGACAATCAACACGTCCACGGTGGCACCTTCGATAAATGCCGTCTCAGACCTGTAATTGCGGCATAAAGCACGGATAATCTGATGCTGAATGGCCAATGCCAATTTCCAGAAGACCCAGCACATCGGTTTTGTGAGGCGCACAGCAGTGCTGTTACTGTGTCCACATTATCTTGCACATTCGAAAGATCAAGCATCATCTGAAACATAGGTTGTTAGCTACACCTGGCAATAATGGCGACTCAACTTCAGCACACAGATACGCACCTGAAAACGGGGCTGCGGCTACCGCCACGGAACTGCAAGTAGGCCACGTCCTTGGAGGTGGTCAGGTCCAGTCGTCGGAGGAAACGGTCCTTGCAGTAGTACAGCAGGTTGCCGTGCAGGGCAAATGCCGGCCGCTCACGCTCGAGCTTGAACAGGATCATACCTGCAGGTTTACAAGTTAAATATTAAAAGCGACCAAGGTGCTTTATGTTTAAGAACTGAGATACCTTTGTGAGGCACGCCATAGCAGTTCAAGACTCAAGCAAATTTTTACCACCATTAAAAGGCCACAGTCGCGGCCAGGAATCCTTCTTCTGTCCTTGTTAGCAGTCATACCTTATTATAACAAAGCTGCATCTTACACAAAAAAGGTTCATTATATCCCAAAATTCGTTGTAAAACTATAGTTTCAACACTGTGTCCATTGCAAGACTATTTTTCACTTGCTTCATTATAATTGATAATTCATTATCTCCATGATCGTTATATCAAGGTTTGAGTACAATTCTACAGCCACAGTGTACCAGGACGGGTCCTCCAAACTGTGCCAGTTCACTGTTTAAGCCTCACGCGGACACCTTCAAATCATCCGGTTTGCTTAGATAGCAGAGTAATTGGCCTGCAAAAGCGTGGTCCCGAGTTCAAGCATCAAACAATAGATCTTTTTACCAACAGCAGAATTAGTCTTCTCATAACGCTGTAACATGTACAGTACCCTTCTAGCAGTTGCAATGTTTCGGTGCATCTCAAAAAAACTTACAAAGTGCTTCCTTTCCCTATTTTGACTAGCCAATCTGCACAAGCAGCGACAGCAAAATTCCGCAACGCACCCGAATCATGTCCTGCCGCAAAGAGGTTAAGGCTCGGGTGGCTAGCCAGGATCCAGAAACGGTCGTGCTCGCGCCGGAAGGTGTGCAGGCAGGTGCGCTTGGACATGTCCCACACTCGGATGCTCTTGTCCTCAGAGTTGCTGAGGATCAGCTCCTGCCTGAAATAACATCAAGAGATAAGACGAAAAGAATTGAAGCACGAACTTCTAGCTGGGGACTAACAAGATAGCACGTAGGCACTATATGTCATTAATAATTGCTGGGGGTCTTACGCTCCAAAACCATGATATAACTATGAGGGGCACCGCAATGAAAAATTCCGGGAATTTCGACCATTCCACTCAGTAGTCTGATCAATCCACCACGCTTAATCACTTATCCCATGCTGCACAGACCCTTCATGTTCCAACTGTCCATGTATGCAAACATAGAACACACCCTTTTTCCATGCCCCCACCATCCGACGATCCTCTAACTTTTTAAACTCCCTCACCACTGTCTGGTGTCAGTGTTTATAAGATGGAAACAACAGTACAAAATTCTGACAGGACACCCAAGAAGATGACACAAAAACAGCGCTGTTGTAGAAGCAGTGCTATTGTCACGCCTTCTTGTGTGTCCCGTCATAATCTTGCACTGTTATTGCCCTCTAATTAGCATGAACCAACTAGCCCAAGCCTCAAACCTAGCAGGCGTCGGTGGCCTTCACCGACCAGTTAGTCGTAGTCCTCCAGGTGGAGTAATATCTACCGGTATTAGACAACCCTATAACAAAGTCGTTTCTCTCCCTCTATTTTTGACCAACATATGCCAGCACCAGCTGGCAGATGTGAGCTAGTGCTGTTAGTATATGTTGACTGCATATGTCAGCATCAGACAACAGCTTTCAGTAAAGCAGCATTAGCCGGGATTAACAAACGCTAGCCCCTACCAGTACTACGAGAGCAATTACAGTAGAACAGGTCATTGGTCCCCATCCGGGACATTATTCAGAGCTTGCAGCAAGCTGCTGCATTGGGGCTCGGGTTGCTCTAAATGAACCAGCAGAATTCAGCTTCTTGGCCGTGAAGCATGAAAACTTGCTTCAGCTTGGCCGGTGGAATTCACTACCAGGTAAGTGACAGCCTCGTGAACATGGCAACTTTCGCATTTACCTAGCAGATTTACCTGGCTATTGGGCATTGTGTGCACCGGATAACGTGGCTTCTCGTTATTATTGCGTAACGTTCTACGGTCCGTACAAAGCTGTCATCACTGACAGGCCAATTTTAAAATGTGACACCTCCACATACAAATGTGGTGATTGAAAGGATTACGAAGACGTCAAGGTGTTCGAGAGCTATCCTGCATCACACTTTGAAAGATGTATCCTGACCTTGGGTGGAACAAAACGCAGGATACATTGCAGTAGTGGCCACGGCAGGTGTCCACTTCCCAGGCCTTGGAGTCGTTCATACGCCAGAGCTTAATCTGCCGGTCATCAGCACCTGACACCACAAGGGGTGCGGTGGGATGGAATACAGCCCAGTTGACTCCTCGCTCGTGACCTGGGGCAAGATCACGTTCACTTTCAGTCGGTCATCTTGCTGTGAACATTGAGCACTGCAGAGACCTCGAACTCTCCAAGCGGTAGCTTCCTTTTACAACAGTACACTCAAATTGGCCCCATTACAGGTGTTGTCCAAAAAGATGAACGCGCCTTAGCCAGTTGCATGGCAGTACGCCAGAACATTACTGAAGAAATTGATGAATAAACAGAGTGACACTGTCACTGCAATGAAGCTTTTACAAAACAGACTTAACCGTTACCGAAGTGCACTGCAGGCTTGCTGTTATTATACATGGGTTAATGTTTAGAGAAATACCACAGAAAGTGCCCCTGTCCTTCTTTACAGCCAACCTCAGAGGTAATTTGAGAGCTGGTATTTTTAAACCCACTCTAGTAGATTATTCACATGTTCCTCATCATTGCCTTTGAATCTTAGGGCACGTTGCCGACACCAGATGACTGTTACCGTAGCTGTTATCAGTCCATTTAGCGGCAGCAGTGGCATGATCAAATATAATGAAACTGGTCTATTGTAGCATAGAATTATTATGAAAAGTTGTGAAATAAGTCTACTGAAAGATGACATGCTTTTGTGCCCTCAATAAAAACAAAACACAGAAGAGGGTAGCTAAAGGCGTCAGCGGTAGTGATGAGACAGGAAATCTGCAGGCCAGGAATAAGTTCAGTTGGCAAATGATGGAGCTTACAAGCAGCATGTAGCTGGTAAACTGGATAGATTGTACGAGTAGTTTGAATACCAACATGTCAAGAAGTCGAACAAGGAAAAAGCTTGACAGAGTTACAACAGTGATAATCTGCTGGAAAACCTGCTCCATCACTGAACACAAAAGATGCACTGTGCACGATAATGTGGGTCTTCATTGCGGTTGCCATGTTTGGGTGCTGGCATGACAAGAATTAGCTTTTACGTCATCACATGCAATCTACATATAGAATGAAAAACCACTGAACGGAAGAAAGATGGCAAGTGCATAGTCACAAGGTAGGCTGTACCATCTAGGAAATGTCGCACGACAGCGTCCGACGTTCCAAACAGATCTGTGTGTCCTGGGTTTTTGAGGTGGTCGTCTAAACCACCCGGTCCTGGAGCCACGTTCTTTTTCCGCAGACCACCCAGGTCCCAAACGCGGATCGTCTGGTCGAGTGAGGCCGAGACCATCAGGTCTTCAGACGGGTGGAACTGGGCGCACATGACGTAGTGGGTGTGGCCCGTGAGCACGCAGATGCAGGTGCGCGACTGCCAGTTCCACACGCGGATGGTCTGGTCGTCCGACGAGCTCAGGATCCACGGGTACTCGTGGTGGAAGGTGGTCGTACGAATGTAGTCCAGATGGCCTAGCAGCGTGAACATGCATCGCCGCTGCTTGTAGTTCCAGACCTGAGGGCAACAAAACAAGCTGTAATGTTAAAGGAGCATTAATAGAGATTTGAGAAAGTTTTGTGTTGTGGCTTTAAATGAAAACATTGGTGTTGATAGCCTGAAAGTGAGTATCGCAGTGCCTCGGGACACATTGAATAACTTTTTATTCCACTAACTTAAAGAATACGCTTCGTTTCGATATCGAGGTGACAGTTTCACAATGGCATGTTTGCACAGTCTGAACTAAACCTGTCATGTGGAGACAGCAGCTCATGATTTCCGTTCAGCAGTGTCTGCAACACTGCCAGTTGCGCGTTATTCATGCAAACAATGAGCAATTTTTTTCACACGACGCTCCAACAGTGATGTCGGCCACATTCAGGATGAAGCATTCGCAAACCAAGTGAAGTGCGTCAAGACATCATGTAACGTACAGCCGCATTCACTTCTGTGCAGAGTGCGTGAGCAGCTGGTTTTTTGCTCTACAAGGCAACACATTGCGGTAGCCTAGGAAACTGTCGCAATGGGTTGGGAGCATGCACAGCTTATGGTCATGCCAACGTCAGAGCAAGGTGTTGCCCTGCAGAGCAATGGCTTACAAAAACCGGCTGCTTGTCCACTCTCTCTACGCAGACGTGGATGCAGCAGTCCATTGTGGTACGGCTGGCTTGCAAATGTTGGGCAACAAAAACTTCAAAACACCTCGTGCCAGGAAAATGGGATATGTCCCTATCGTGACACCACCAAATCGCGTCAGTATTCCCTGAAGTCTCAAATTCAAACATCAATGCAACCTTATGTCCCCATCACAAGTAAATAAAAACCCCAATAATCTGTCCATTGAAGCTACTGCGCACTCTGGCAGCAATGTAGACACGTGTGAATAGCCTTAGAATCGAGAGTTAAAATAGCGTAATAGCGAGAGTTAAACAGTGTAAGGCAAGAAACATCAGTGTGAAGCACTTCACAACAAGCTTTGAAACGTCATACACTTACTGACAGAAAGCAGAACAGTAAGATCTCACGACCCTGAAGCCTGTATGAGGTGGGGGGGGGGGGGGGGGGTTGTATGTTTCTTTGCTCTAACTCAAAACATGACGAGCGGTAAGGAGATCGGCCTCATAGCAAGGAGTCGGGCAGGCGCGCTAGAACTGACATAAGGTGTGTAGGACGAAGATGTGCGGCGGTAAATAGAGTATATCTGCAATTATGAATCTACAGACGAGGACCCTGGCATGCGCACACATCGACCAGGCACGTTCCCGAAACCAGCCATACGACAAGCTTCTGCCGACAATTCACAGGATATCTATACGCAAAAGGCACCTATGCAGTGCTTTGAAGATTAGGTCAAAAGGTTGAACGCTTTTCAAAGAGCAGAGGCCGTTATTTTACCTCTCAGTGAACTCAAACGTGGTGCCTTAAGCTAAACCGCGGTTTACTGTCGCTAAGCAGCTAACAGACGAGAGATGATACGCTAGTGCCCCCTTAGTGATGTGCAGAGGTGTGCAGGGAGTAAATTCTTCCTTGTCAGCTTCCATGGAGCGAATTTGCGTTTACAGCTACTTTTACTCATGAGAAATAAGCAGGGCACAAATGAAGACTCGTAGCTCATGGCGTCCGCAACCGGCTTGGGTGTCGCTTCGTGTCGGAGGCTTGTTCCGTTCGCTGGGCCGCCTCACCTTGATCTGATAGTCGTCGCCGCCGGAAACAAACAGCGGCTGTTGGTTGTGGAAGCAGATGCCCCGCACGGGTCCGTCGTGCTCGTCGAACTTGTCGAGCAGCGTGCACATTCGGTAGTCCCATAACTGAATGACACCGTTGTGGAGACTCGCCAGAATCCACGGCCTCTTCGGGTGGAAGCTCAGGCCCTTGACGCGAGCCGACTTGGTCTCGAACTTGGTCAGCATTTCGATTCGTGTATCGGCCTAACGATAACGGACGAGACAGCTTTTATTTAGAGAGATCGCTCGCCTGAAAACGTTTACATCGGCGTCGTGGCAAAATCAACGGGCAGGCCAACACCGCTGCCGACCTGTCACTTCCGCTTTCAGCAGCGATTCTGGCTCCACCGGAACTTAAGAAAACACCAAAGACGATAAAAACTTTCAAATAAACTTGTTATTACAAACATTTTTAGTATTTATAACATCAAAAAACTTTGGACGACGTCAAAATTTATGTGAGGTACACTTCTATTGCTATTTTTTTTTTCACTGTTGATGCTGGGTCAGCTGACCTTTTCTGTAGGCGCCCACTTCAAACTCCTAAGAAACCAGTGTTTGTTATATTAATATCTTTAGGAGTTTAATATCCCAAAACTACGATATGATTATAAGAGACAATGTAGTAGAGGTCTGCGAAAAATTTTACTACCTGGTGTTCTTTCATAAACCACTGTTCTATGCTATTAGTTTCTGAACTTGTAGAGGGCCACATTAGTTCTGCATCAGTTTCAATGCCGTGAATGTTCTTATTAGTCACGAGCCTGCCTGCCTGCCTGCCTGCCTGCCTGCCTGCCTGCCTGCCTGCCTGCCTGCCTGCCTGTCCGTCCGTCCGTCCGTCCGCCTGTTATGAAAAAACGCATAAGCACGTCACCTGTTGAGCTTACGTTCAACTGGCAGGTGAAGAACCTCTGAAGTTGAACCACGGGATGTTATCACGTCCAAAAATTACGCTATATCTATCAAGAAGAGGAAAACTTTGCTTCATCAAAGGGCTTGGTGGTCTCTGAAACACGGTAACGGTCAGTGGCCAACCCCTATTTCAAGGAACCGCTGGCCCTTGCCAACCTTTCGGCCCTCACGACCGGCCATACCCGATTTCCGAGGGCCACACTGAGCAGCTATGCATTATACGTTTTGAAGCTAAACGAATAATAATTTGATGTAAATGAGAATTCTTGACAAGCAGGGCCTCCGAACTGACACACAGACTCGCTCCGTAATACCTTTATTCATCATTTCAGGAAGTCTGCGGGACAATATGAAAGAAAAATAACAAAAAGAAAACTTTGCCGAACCACAGACGGCAACCTGCAGTATTATATACACTAGCAACGAATGAAAAAGAAAATGGTTGATGACATTCAGTCTGTTGGCAGCTGAACGTCTGAAATTACAATAAACGTGCCTTTTTAGTTCATAACCTGGCATATTACTCTGAAGCTATAGTCCCTATCACGGTCTTCTGAAGCCACTTAATTTTGTGCGGTAGTTCTCGCACCATTTCGACGAGTTCAATAATGGTGAGTATGTGACGTTTATAGTTTTCAGGAGCTTTGGGGAAATATTTTGTCGTTCCCGTGGTTACTTTTGTTGGAACACACAAAAACAGTGTGGGTTGTCGGTGGGCCACACCGAAGCTACCGCAGCCATACATATGATTCTGTAACAAAAGCTAGGCAGCAAACTCCAGCCGATGATGATCAGTACGAAATTTTCTTGCTTATTGAGGTGAATGTCCTAACTTACTCATCAAACGCGAAAAATTGACCGTTGGCATCGGCGGCACCAACACCAGTATTGCAAAAAATCCCTGTCACGTGATGAACTCACCAGATGGCGTCATCGCAACGCCGCAAGTCGCCAGAATTTGCCACTATGTGACGTCACGTAACTTGACGTCACGTCGTCATCAGGTTTCTGACGTAAGGGGCTGCCGGAGGCCTCTGATGTCGCATTCCAAGAACTGCCTAGTCCCGATCCGAACTTCCGGAAAGACAGTGACCAATGGCAGACCATTGTGAGACACACGTCATCGCTGTAAGCTGAAGGACTAGACAAATCTAAGTAACACAGTTTCGTCTAATGGATATCGTAGGGAATTCTACCGGTTGTGTGGGCACGTGCTATTGCAACCTTTAGCGTTGTCTCGCGGATAAGTCGCACTTAGGGTTAACAGCCGCTGAGCGGTAGGTGGCGCAGCACTCGCATGTCATTTTCACTATCATTAATCATTATAGTTATCATGGATGGATGGATGGATGGATATGGCTGTACCCTTTAGATCGGGCGGTGGCTAGCGCCACCAAGCCGTAATACCTAATGAACCAAAAACTATATTTTTTTCCTTAAAAAAAGAAAAAAAGAAAAAAAAGAAAAAGAAAAAATGGAAAAAAGAAAAAAAAGAAAGGGTTTGAGGATTGGTACTTTGCAGTGAAGAGTTTAATTTTCACTCGTGCCTTGACTTTAGCCACCAATCAGATAACCTCCTTCTAGTTAGGTCTACCCGCTTAAAGTCTATTTTGCCCTCGCTGTCCCTAAATCCCAGTGCTTTGAAAAACGCAGCGCCATCATCCTGAACTATAGGGTGAAGCCCTTTACAGAACATTATCAAGTGTTCGGCAGTTTCTTCTTCCTCTCCACACGCACTGCATACTGTGTCTACCCGGTAGCCTCTATCACGGTATCACGGTATCGGGGGGTCTATCACGGTAGCGACAGCAGTGACGCCTGGCGGCGAGGCTGGGTGGCAAGACAGAAACGATTGGAGAGTCTCTTTGGTGAGTAACGGCTGGCGCAAACGGTCGTCTCCCGCGGTGGATCCCCGCAGATGGCGCCGCGGGTCGTCTCCCGTGGGGCCCTCGTGGTGAGTCGAGCGTTGGCGACGCCGTCACCTTCACGTTACCTCGTGTTTGTTATGTTGAACGAGCGTATTGGAATATTGTATAGCGTGTTAATCACTAGTGATGTATTCGTTTCGTTCGGCTGGCGATATTTGTCGATATAAAAGTCAGTCGGATATATGTACACCATGTCTTGGTTTGGTTCGAGCGTGCGTCTGCTGTGTCCGTCCGCTCCGACAGCATGCGTGCTGCCTCCTTTCGAGACCCCACAGGGTCAAAGGTGGGCCGATCCCGGAGGCAACACAGAAAGGTAAATATGCCTTCGATCCCGGAGGTAGTGCAAGACTGCGTCTGGGGCAGAAAGCTTGCGAGAAAGGAGCGGGGGGAGGGGGGATGATCCAAAACAATCGATTCAGAAGGAAGCCAAGAAAATGACTTTCACCAACCAGTTGTGTTAGGCAATGCCTAAAGGGTTGTGCGACGTTTGCCTGCCGAAGCGCAGCAGCAGCCAGAAAATTCGGAAACCGCTATTTCACTGCTATACCACGCCCCGATAGCCACAAAAATTGCACCAAAGACAGTTCCGGGAACTTCGGTTGCTTAAGCCTTATAGTATACATTTCTTTGCTGGAAACTAGTGGCATAGCCAGGGAATAGTACAGCAAGCGCCCCCCCCCCCCCCCGGCACTCCATCCTCCCTGATTTTTTTTTTTGCTTCATCATGGCATACAGAGCGAAAAACAAACATTTCAAGCGGGTTCCCCTCATCCTTGCGAAAAAGAAATCTCCCTACGCCACTGTCAGAAGCACCTTGCGGGTGTGGCTTCACGGCATCATCGGGCACGCTGCTGTGAAGACAGATATACAGGAATAATTGTCTGCTGTTAGAAGTTAGCATTTGTTGTCAGTGAGATTTGACTGTTTGGAATATTAGCGAAGCGTAAAATAGTCAACGTGGTGGGGATGAAACACTATAAACCCAAGCGTCGTGACGTTTTAGTTCTTCGGCAAGCAAGTTCCAAGCATTTTTTTTTTGTTTTTTGTGTGGCACCGTGAATTCTGTCGGAATGTCCGGCCATACTAGCTGAATTTGAACTGTTGCTATATGCGAATTTACTTGAGTATTGTTTCACGGGAACTCCAAATCATCTTCGAAGTATGTTTTCACAACAATGTGGCCCATACTGTCTATAAGAAAAAAAGGTATCGGTACTCAAATGAACTTCTTT
Organism: Rhipicephalus microplus; assembly: GCF_043290135.1. Classification (NCBI taxonomy): domain Eukaryota; kingdom Metazoa; phylum Arthropoda; class Arachnida; order Ixodida; family Ixodidae; genus Rhipicephalus; species Rhipicephalus microplus. The sequence continues at coordinate 16,718,800 of NC_134709.1, forward strand.
AATGTGTTTTTTTTTTTCCTGATAACACCACAACATCGATGAAATATTGAAGTTACGCAAGTGCTATACAGCATCAATACGGTCGACTGAGAAATTAAGGAGATGACTGTTGTTTTCACGTCAACGTAGGCGAATGTATAAGAGAACGTGCGCCTTTTTGAAGAAACGATATAAAAATTCCCGGTTAACTCTCGAACGAGAGAGCTCCGGGTTTCGTGCTTTGAAGACTGCTCACCTTACATCTTGGTTGTGTGCAGAATTTTTTTCTCGTGGAGAGCATGGGGGGGGGGGGGGGACCTTGATTTAAAAAAGTGGGGGTCGGGCAGGCAAATAGTCATTCACCGCTATGTATGCATGGCGAAAAAAAAAATCCGGAAAATGGGGGCGGGAACGGGCTCGGAGTGCAACTACCAGGCTGCGCCCCCGATTTATATTAATTCAAACAATTTACATCGCCCATGACCTCCAAAATGGCGGCCACGCGCCCGCCATCTTGGATGTCATGCATCGTCATTGCAACCAGTAGTTTTTTTTTCCTTTAAAAATCCGTAAAACAGTTTTGCTTTTCTCCATTTTACACACCGTTGAGCTTTCAGCGCAGTTTCTTCGACAGGTGCTGTATGAACTTTGAAATAATTTTCTCTGCTTGAGTTGACTGATACTTTAGGTTGTAATTTTTTATTATGTATATATATTGCCCTTTATGTGTTTAGTGTTTTCTTTGAAAGATGTTTCAATACCCTTGTTCTATATATTAAGCCATATAAGAGAACTACTATTGATATTGCAACTACAAGTATCATTCTTCAGTTCTGTACGCCACTAATCACCAAATATTTGTGTTTACTACAAGTTATGTACTTTCCCTTTTTTTTATGTTCAATCGAATTCAAGTGACTGTTGTTAGCAGATAAACATTACTTCTTCTATACCAAATTTGCATTGTTTACTTCTGTTTATTTTTAATTAGAACTACTACAGTTTCACTTATGTATACTTTCAATGGGACCCGCACTAGCCTTTGGCTATGGGACCATACAGTTTGTGCTTATTTTGTATAAGATATGAGTGCAATAAAGATCATTCATTCATTCAACTATATGTCCCTGTGCCACCAACAGGAAGAGACCTTACAAGCCAAATCAATAACGTGATAATGAACAGCACTATAGATGGAGAGAACCGGCAATAATTACGAACGATACAAGGGAGCACGTTTTTAGACTTCGCCCTCGTGGAAGTGCGACCACTTAGGCCGGGAGTCGAACTCGCGTCCTCAAGTTTAGCGGCGCTAAACCTATGCCGCTAAGCAACCATTACGCGGTTATCAGACTGCCCTCTAGTGAATATCAATACATTCTACCCGAAGCAACACATATTTCACACTTACGAGCGAACGAAACACCCCACCGTTCGAGAAGAGAGCCCTCGCTGATTGAGGAACATTTATTGGATACATTGTTTTTTTACAAGCTTAGGTATTTTTCAGCATCTGCAGAAAATGAATAATGTACATGGCTAATGTTTAACACTGCCTATATACACATGAGCTTGCGGTACACTACCTGAAGCTAAATGATACAGAAAAAAAAGAAAAAAAAGAGTAGAAAGTTCAGTTGGCCGACTTTCGCGCGAAGAAACGCAGAGTGCCCCCGCACTCCTTGCAATCCGCGCCGGTGTTATCGTTCTTCCTTGGAATGTGCCAGCAGCGGGTACAGCGCACTTTGTACTTCTTGTACCTGCGTCACCATGGCGAGAAGCAAATAAGAAACGAGCAATTAGTTAACACGACTTATAGTCACAAAACGCCAGCTAAGGTCGTCGTCATTTGAAAGAAGGTCTGTCCAATATCCAGTGGCGTACCAATTGTTTCGCGAGTGGGGAGGGGGGCAAGCCTACCTCACTTGTCAGCCGGATATATATATATATATATATATATATATATATATATATATATATATATATATATATATATATATATATATATATATATATATATATATATATATATATATACACGACATCTAACGGGCAATCTCATTAACATTGTGTAAAAACACAGAAAAACGAGCCCTTAAGTATACACTTCTTTGCTGAGATATATATATATATATATATGACGTCAACGTCTTCTTTCACGCTGGCACAGAGCTGGCGCCACTATGCTTCGGTACAATTACTCCCCGCGCAGAAAGGAGCCAACCTGGCGACCTAGGGAAAGGACACGACAAGGGGGTCATAGCACGGTTTGAGGCGTGATACGTGTACTGTTTCACGCCCACGGCGGCGTTGGTCCGAGGGTGGATCAATGGGCTCAACTTCATAGTTGACAGGAGATGTTTGCCGCACCACACGGTAGGGGCCATGGTATTTCGACGAAAGCTTCGGGGAAAGACCGGGAGGGGTAGACGGGACCCAGAGCCAAACCAGCATTCCTGGGTTATAGTGTACAGTAGACGCAGAGGAATCGTGGTCAGTTTTCTGGCGCCATTGGTCTTGTGCGGTAAATGAGCGAGCGAGTTGACGACACTCTTCGGCATAAGCAGCTGCTTCGGAAACAGGCGTCGCTTCGGAAACATCAGGCCTGTAAGGGAGAATGGTGTCCATGGAGCATGATGGCTCACGTCCGTACAGAAGGAAGAAAGGAGAAAAGCCAGTGGTTGTTTGTGGCGCAGAGTTGTACGCGTACGTGACAAAAGGGAGCACTTGGTCCCAATTAGTGTGGTCGTCAGAGGCGTACATGGCAAGCATATCTCCAAGGGTACGGTTAAAGCGTTCTGTCATGCCATTGGTTTGGGGATGGTATGCCGAGGATTTCCTATGGACAGTGCAACATGCCTTGAGTAGTTCGTCGACGGCGTTCGAGAGAAACACGCGTCCACGGTCACTGAGTAATTCACGAGGTGCACCGTGTCGCAAAATGAGATGGCGAAGAAGAAAGGACGCAACGTCTTTCGCAGTGGTAGCAGGCAGCGCAGATGTTTCAGCGTAGCGTGTTAAATGATCCACGGCGACGATAATCCACCGGTTGCCTCGAAGAGAGTTGGGTAGAGGACCATAAATATCAATTCCGACACGGTCGAATGGTCTCGCTGGGCAGGTTAAGGGTTGCAAAGGGCCAGCAGTGCTGTGAGAAGGCGTCTTGCGTCGTTGACACGTGGTGCATGACCGAACGTACTGGCGAACGTGCCGATACATGCCGCGCCAGTAGTATCTTAGACGAAGGCGAGAGTAAGTCTTAAATACTCCAGCGTGGCCACACTGGGGGTCATCGTGAAAGGCAGCGCAGATGTCCGAACGCAAATGACGAGGGATGACAAGGAGCCACCTACGGCCATCCGTCACGTAATTGCGGCGATACAACAAGCCTTCACGGACAGCAAAGTGTCTTGCTTGACGAGAGAGGGAGCGTGAAGTCGTTTCTGACGAACTGTGAGAGAGGACGTCGAGCAAAGAATTGATCCAGGGATCCTTGCGCTGTTCGGATGGCATGTCAGTGATGCTCAACGATGACGAATCGCAAATGGCAGTTGATAAGCAGGCAAGGTCAGGAGGCAGTGGAGAACGGGATAGTGCATCGGCGTCTGAATGTCTGCGTCCTGAGCGATAAACAACACGGATATCGTATTCGTGAAGGCGTAAAGCCGAACGAGCGAGGCGGCCAGTAGGATCTTTCATGGACGCTAACCAGCATAAGGCATGGTGATCTGTGACAACATCAAACTGGCGTCCGTAAAGGTAGGTGCGAAATTTTCCTATAGCCCAAATGATAGCCAAGCACTCCTTTTCCGTGACGGAATAGTTGGACTCTGCCTTCGTTAGTGTACGGCTGGCATAGGCGACAACGTACTCGTCGCAGCCATCCTTGCGTTGAGCGAGAATGGCACCGAGGCCGACACCGCTTGCATATATATATATATATATATATATATATATATATATATATATATATATAGGAAGGAATTTCATCAAAGCTGCAATTTCAGCAAAATTTCACTATGTTGTAACATAGCCTCGTAAGATTTTCATAACATAATTGAGTAACTACTGTCTGTTGTGATGGAAAACTACAGCTTACTTGTTCGTTTTCACAGCGTGCAGCCAAGAGTGACCACTGTGAAAACGTGGGAAGGCTCAACCCCCCCCCCCCCCATCTTTTCTCAGTGGGTGGGGGGGGGGGGGGGACTTAAATGTGAACAAACTATCGGAACTATTAGACAAGGCAACTTAACGAAAATTTTTCAAAAAAAATGAAGGGAAGAAAGTCGTGTGTAGACCAGGCAGCACGCCTGAGAGCCCCGCTTTAAATAAACAGCACGACGTCACAGAGCTCGAAAAAAAAAAAAAAAACAGGCAGCTTTGCTCCCTATAGACCACATCAATGCAAGGCGAAGTATTCAGCGAGGCCACGCACCTGACGACACGCACCAATACACGCACCAATACAAGGCCACGCACCTGATGCCACGCACCAATACAAGGCCACGCACCTGATGCCGCACGCGTTGCACAACGGCGTGCCGTCTTCGGCGTCTCTCCACAGCGGCGTTAGCTTCGTGGCGCAAGATGCGCACTGCTTGTACGAAACTGAAGAAAACGAAACAGAAGACACGCATTTACAGTTCACATTCAACGGTCCCTTCAATTAACCGTCGTAAACTTTTTCGTATGTAGCCCCGCCGCGGTGGTCTAGTGGCTAAGGTACTCGGCCGCTGACCCGCAGGTCGCGGGATCGAATCCCGGCTGCGGCGGCTGCATTTCCGATGGAGGCGGAAATGTTGTAGGCCCGTGTGCTCAGATTTGGGTGCACGTTAAAGTACCCCAGGTTGTCGAAATTCCCGAAGCTTTCCACTACGGCGTCCCTCATAATCATATGGTGGTTTTGGGACGTTAAACCCCACATATCAATCAATCAATCAATCAATCAATCAATCAATCAATCAACTTTTCGTATGTATGTCCTTAAACTAGTTTTGCAACAACAGCAACTTCGTGTCTCGGGGGGAGGGTGGGGGGGTGGAATTGGCGGTTTTATTGGTAGGCATACACGAAGTTAACCTTAAAGGGGGGATGACAAAGGTTCGTCCCCCCTCCTTAGTTTGCCATTGAGTGGAGGGCAGACGTTGCGGACCCCACTTTAATGTGACTATTATAGGGGGAGGCGTCCGCCCCTCCTGCCCCCCTCTCTAGCCCTGTGCGCACCCCTGTGGTTCTGTATAGAGAAATCCCCTCAAAGCGACAGTGGACCTTAGAAGTGTGCCAGTTTAGGATAGTTGGTATGCCATGACGATAGTTATAGCGCGAGACAAAAAGGACGCGAAGGACACGAGCGCTCGTGTCTTTCGTGTCCTTATGTCTCTTTGTCGTCTTTCTGTTCTCGCGCTATAACTATCGACAGTGGACCATTTGGCCATTGAGTTTCTTACATTTACTATAGATGGAATTACTGCGGCGCAGCGATTGTTCAGCCACTGTGGGAATGACGGGTATGTACACGGATTTGCCTCAAACCTCCGTGCCTGGAACCTCCGGCCTCGAACGTATAGTTGCACCTTCGTTTATATGTGTTTTGGCTTTTTCTTTCGGGTAAAAGAATGTCTCGCTCTGAACATTATGACCTTATTTGAATTCGTCTACCTTAAAGGATCAACGTGGCAAAGTAGACCACTTGAAGCCGCTTCGTCGGAAGACGAAGCGGCTGCAAGACACACGGAGCAGAAAAAGGGAAGCTTACAGGTAAATCCCCGTACAACTGAAATGCTATGCGTTGCAGCTCCAGCAGCCGCTTGCGTCAGATTTCTTTATAGTGTGAAACTACGCATTTGACAACCAGGATGAGATTCATTTCCTACACGTCATCCTTGGCATCGATCACACCATGATTGATATGCGGGATTTAACGTCCCAAAACCACCATATGATTATGAGAGACGCCGCATAGTGGAGGGCTCCGGAAGTTTCGACCACCTGGGGTTCTTTAACGTGCACCCAAATCTGAGCACACGGGCCTGCACAGATTCCGCGTCCATCGGAAATGCAGCCGCCGCAGCCGGGATTCGATCCCGCGACCTGCGGGTCAGCAGCCGAGTACCTTAGCCATTAGACCACCGCGGCGGGGCATCGATCAGACCAGGTACAGTGCGATTGAACGGGAATAATTACGTCAAAACGTAGACAGCAGCCGGCAGAACACACAAATGGTGCTACACAAGTGCCGATTCGTTATACTAATGTTATCCTGTGCGTGGGTAAGCAGCAGCAGCTGCAGTCCCAGAAATCAAGCTCCGGGAGCCCGATCAGCCATATCGACTTTAAAGTGAAGCTTCAAAACAAAGTGTGGTGACGCCATAAAGTTGTGATTAAAAGAACAAGAACAAAGACATTCGCATATTCACTGATAGTTATGGCTATCGCGATCTAAACATGGCGGTCACCAATAGTTACTCTAGCCTTTTTTGTTCTAGTCATTATCTCATTACACGCACCGAACAATGCGCCGAGTTTCAGTTTACATCCGTTATTTTGTTTGAATCAAAGCACCTATATTCATAATGAATAGTTGCGTATGGCGGCAACGACCCCAGCTATATAAATCTTAGTTTCACCAACGCTTCAAATGTCTCTTCCACGTCTTGACAGCTGACCACATAAGCATACATCCGTTTTAAACAAGTTTCCATGACACGGGGACACCATTTATAGTGTTCTTACTAGGCGAAAACACTGGCATTTCATTGCAATGTCATCCCATGAAGTCATTCTTATCTACACTTGAAATGACGACCTCGCGGACTAGATATGGCTTGGGAGATCAAGCCAAAGCAATGATCGTGTGTGCGAAGCCGCCGCGTAACCATTGACACATAGGCCATAGGCGACACATCGGCGCAAAACAGTGCAGGAGGGGGAGAAAAGGTCAAACCACTCACTATCACCGCTTTCTTAAACGAAGAGATAAGAAAAAATTGCCCCCCCCCCCTCTCGGAACAAATCAACGTTACTGGAATAAACCTCGGAACAAATTAATTTCTGGCTACGACTCTGGCCACGGCCGGTTTGGAGGCGCGCGCTCACTTTTCCAGATCGGCCATGCTCTGCGTCTTTAAAGGCCTGACCACACGTGTCCTTTTAAACGCGTCGGCGCGCCAAGCCCTTTCTCATATGGAGAGAGAGAGAGAGAGCACGCAGTTCTGCGTAGCCACGTACCCTCTCTTCATAGGGAGAGGGCAGAGCGCCGCGTCAAGCTACGCGCTGCAACGGACACGTGTGGTCAGGCCTAAACACTACACCATCAGATGGCGCCACCAAACAGGACGCTGAACTCAACAACTCGGCAAACGGCAGCCATGCGCATGTACGGACAAGCTACGCCGTTAACAGCCGCGAATTTACAAGGTAGTAAGGAGAGCCATAAAATGCGGCGCCAAGAGCCTCAGTTTCTTTCACCTTGCGGTTCAGCGTCCTCCCTTCTGGCGAACTCAATTTCGTCCTCGGATTCGCTTAGCTCGGGTCGTAGAACGCCTCGCCGCTGTGTGTGGCTGCAACGGACAAATAAGAGCGTTGTTGAAAACGTTACTGCATTTAGCTGGGCTTTTTTTTGTACTGAATGAATTCTTCCACAGTACTAGCGAACACGCAAAAGGGCTACAGAGCAAGACACGGACACGTGCCCACCTTTCGCAAGTTGACTGTGCGCAGACTATGTTGACAAACGAAAAAAAACTGTTTCTCGTTAATTCAGCAATAGTGGTAGTACCACTTCAAAGGCACAACAAAGTGAACAACAAAGTGAAACACCACGTCATTTGGCACTGATGGCTTATCATCCGTGAACATAATTGTCTTCACTGTCGCCATCTTTGGTTTAATGCATTAGAAGAGCGAGATTCAAATACTTCTGTCTTGAATTTCGCGCCGAAGCCTCTATACCTTGATGTCAGTATAACGTCACAAATTTGTTTCTTTTTACATATTCGTCACACCTACCCGGCATATCTTTTCCTAAACACTGCTATGTGCAGTCTTATAACCTGACACAGCTCTTTTTCGTTGATAAATTCCTGTTGAGTTAGTGCGGAAACCTGCAGGTGGCGTCGCCACCTGCATCTTTTTTTTTTTCGCACTCATTCTCGTTTACCAAGTGCCTTCTCGCGGTAACAAAGGTTCTGATGTCGTTAGGCTGATGCAAGTATTAATATAAGTCCAATCGTTTTTTTTTTTTTCTCGTACACGGGAATACACATACGCCTGTGGTTGTAAACTAACACTCGATTCATTTGATTGATATATCGGACTTAACGTCTCAAAACCACTATATAATTATGAGAGACGCCGTAGTGGAAGGCTCCGGAAATTTCGACCACCTGGGGTTCTTTAGGGTGCACCCAAACCTGAGCATACGGGCCTACATTATTCTCGCCTCCGTGGAAAATGCAGCCGGGGTCAACTAACACTCAAATAGCGATGGAAGAGAGGGTATATATATCAAGCAGTTTTGGCAAGAAAGTTGTACAATCACCACTGCAACTAAGCCGCCACCGGAATCGCAAGTTTTTATTTGTTTTCTTTTTTCAATTTTTTTTTCGCGCTGCTGTCTGGGCGAAGCGGGCCTTGATAAGAAACGATAAGAGTAGGAACCGATCAGTTGCGCATCCCCAATCGCGAATCCACATCGACATATTAAGCGACTGCTGCCGCTGCCAATGACACTTTCTTCAACCCGAGGTAGCATGAAGCTGTTTTCATGCTCTTTTATTTCATGCATTTCTTTCGGACAAACAGAAATAGAGCCCTTCCGTTCACTGATTTGTGTACGCCGGTATGACATTTTTTTTCTTTCTTTGTATTATCGATGGTTGTCTGTTGATGAATTGAAGAATGGAAATTTGAAAAAAGATTTTTTTTTATCTTATAGCGATGAGTAAGCCATCTCACTTGTATTGATGCTCCATCTTGAGCTTCGGCTTTCCATTGACCATCTCCAGCCGCATGCGAACTACGGCACCCTTGAAGTTTGGGTCATCCGCAGGGGGACTCTTTCTCGGAACCGCCTTCTTCCGACGACCGCAGCACCGAGTCGCCGCCGCGCTCGAGGGATTTGCTCCTGGAGTACCGCTCGGGCCCCTCGCGACGTCCGGACCGTCTGACGTAGGAGGCGACGACGCCCCGGCGGATTCAGTCGGTGGCTGCTTCTTCGAAGCTTCCACGGTGGTCGCAGCAGAGCCCTCGCCGCTAGAGGCCTCCTGGACGGACACCCGAACGGAAGTGTCCGCTGCTTCGACGAGAGGCATGAGCGACGACTCGAAGTTCAACGAGTCCACCGACGCGAACGGCGACTTGGCAGGGCTAGTCTCTGGGGTCAAGCAGCACGCCACACCGCCGACTTCTTTCAGGTCGACATCTCGGTAATTGGAAGGCACGGCCGCTTCGCGGGCCACGAGCTCTTCGGCCATGCACTGAATCTTCGAAAGCCTTTCCGCCTCGCCGTAGGGGTCGAAAGGTTTCGAGCCTAGGTCTCCGGAACACAGCTCCATGGGCCGTGAAGGCAGAGAGAAAAGTCCGCAGCTGACGTCGACCGGTGTGTAACGGGTGGCACCCACGGTGTTTCTTGAACGAGAACGGATTGCCTCGCTCGGGAAATAACGCTGGGTACCCTTGTCAGACAGCGGGCTGCAGAGATACGGCTGGTACGATTCGCAATAACGGTCGTCGTGCGGAAAGACCTTCGGTTCGCCGGAGCCGTCGAAGCACTGCACGTCAAGTAGAGCGACCGGCGTGAGTCGTGGCGCAGAGTGCTCACAGGGGACGAAACGGAACTCCGAAGAGCCGAAATCATTCGGCAAAGTCATGCCTACTCCTCTGACGCTCTCTTTTTCGAAGGTGCGAATCGTGAGAGCGGTCCCGTCTCGAATGACGAAGCAGAATCGTGACGTCTGGCGCCCCGAAAGATGACTTTGCGGAGACAACACGAGCTGCAGGACTGGACACGGTTCCGCGCTTGACGAAACACAACGCGCTTGTCGTCTGACGCCTCCAGAAGTGGCGGCGAGGTCGGGGCCTGAGTGGTAACCACGAAGCAGCTGAGATACCTGCGTATGTTTCGATACGGCAGCTGCAATGAACTGAACGTGATCATGCGCTCGGCACGGCGCTTTTCGGCGCCCGAGTGTGATAAGACTGCGCAATCATCTCTCGCCACTCATCTGCTGCGCTTTCGCCGAGCAAGATCTGAGTCGTCCCCCGGCCAACTATTGTATGCCTCATAGGGGCCCTGCAACACGTCTGGAGCATGGTTAGAAAACGCTGCCGATCGTTAGTTGGGGCTCCCGACAACACGCCAGTCAAATATTTAGCGCTCACGCGACCGGGAATTCACAATAAATAACCGAATTCAGCTAAAAATTGCTTTCTCATTTTTCGACAAATCACAGAAAACGATCAAAAATCCCTCCATCGGCTATTGGCTGATTTGAACATGGCGCGCTCGCTCGTTGCCGAGATCGCCGTGGGAGGCCGCAGCTTGTCCACGCGTGCGCGCGCGATCGCATCGAAAAAGTCGAGCATTTGAATAAGACAACAAGAAAGAAGTGCTCAGGGTCACAAGGCGCAGGTGGCGCCCCTCCCTTCCCTCTCTGCTTAGCTTCCAGCGCTTTCGTCGGGACGAGAGAAGAGAGAAACATGCGACAAATCTTTGTATCTCCACTCGCACTGGACGGATTCTTATAATTTTTGCGGCGTTCGATTCGTAAGGCAATAAACTTTTCCAGTGAATTAATTTCATGGTTACTTTAAAAAAAAGTGTTTAGGGCCCCCTTAAACGCAAATTCCTACAGCGAAGTCAGAATCGAAAGAAATATGTAGGCAATGGGCACAGGATGTTTATCGACAACAAAGCTTTGCGCTTGTCCCTGTACATTTTCTTGTGAACTTGTCTTAATTGACGCAACCCTTAATTTAGGGGGCGAAGCCCCTAAAGCCGTGAGCACACCGGTCTACAGCATTTTCACCTCCATCGAAAATGCAGCCACCGATCCCGTGACTTGCGGGTCAGCAACCGAGTACCTTAGCCACAAGACCACCGTGGCGGGGTGCTTCCTCCCTTCTTTTACGTTTACATTTCGCTGCAAGGTACTGTTGAATATCCAGATGTAAAGTACCCCGTCTTTGCAGTAGCTGGAGGCCTGTAGTGGGTAAGCCATAAACGTGAAAACTTCGTTGTTATAACTGCATTCATCTAATGAAATTCCTTTCTATGGCTTCAGACTGCTTTGTAATTTTGTAAAGTTGGCGATATCCGACTAATTCTCCTGCAAGTGCAACCAATGATTCTCATACGCACGTGTTCAGTTTTTTACGCGTTTTAAATAAATACTTGCAATCTCTTGGAAAGTGGTGACAAAACGATAATAAAGTGATAATATTATCACAAGAAATAAGGCTGATATCACGAGAACAAAAAAAAATTCGGAAGATCTCACGTACCTTGAAATCGACGTTATATGAAGGGAAGGTGAGCACGTTGCAATTTTTTTATTGAGCGACCTGTCAATAAATGACGCTAAATGCATTTACAAATTTTGCACGCACAAACATATGTTGAAGTTTTGCAGATGTTTATATAACCAGTTCTTTGCACTTGCGCAACGATGCCAACTGAAACATGTGTATTAGCAACACCAGAAGCTGATATGAAGCGCTGATGCTCGCGAGGGTGCTGGCCCTGAAGTCTGCTAGATAGCACAATTGACGTTAACCTGACGTGATAACTGTATCAAAGGAGTACATATGTAATGTTTTTAAAATTGTATAAGCAGAACTACCACCAGTATTGACATTTCACGAAGATTGGCGTCTATTTTAAAAGTAGTTCTGAGACCTGGCGTGGCCCTGTGGTAAAATGCTTTATTGCAACGCAAAATGCTTGGTTTCGATTCCAGCTGGGACCCTGACATTTATTATTTGCGGGGACTCGCTCGCTGAATTACGTGCCGACCGGTTGTGCCCTCGCGATCTCCGACGTCAGCGTAGCTCTAGCCGACTGGGCTGACTCTACGCCATCTCCTGACGCCGATCTTCGACGACAGCGTAGCTCTGGCCTACTGGACTTGCCCTCCGCTATATCCTGACGCCGACAAAAGCTCTCGCCAGAGGTGCCCCGTCCTCGGACTCCTGCAACCGTGTCCATCTTTCCTGTCTTCTCCTTACTTCCGTCGTTCGCTGTCCCTGCACCTCGCTCTCTCCTTCGTCTCTCTCTATCTCTTTACCCTCGCTCTCTCCTTCGTCTTTTTCTATCTCTTTACCTTTTAATCCCTTCTCTACCCCCATCCGTCGTGAGCTACTGTTGAGGTGTCCTCCCCCTGAGAGACAGTTACGGGGCTCCCTTTTCTCTTGTTTTCACTTAAAATCACCCCCACCCCCTATTTATTCTTCGCATTAGTCGGGTCGACACTGCCGATTTCGGGCATTTCTTAACCGTCACGCGTTAGAATTGTCCATGTGTTTCTCGTCGTTCCTGGGTATAGATAGTAAGTGTCAATCACCTGTGGCACATACCCGCATACCAGCGGCACATACCCGCCCATGGGTATGTACCACTACCTGACGGGAAGTGTTTGGCGACGTAAGCGACGGGATTGTGACACTATTTATGTTTTGACCAGCGCGTAAGATTCGTCAAACCATCTTGCCCTCCCATGCTAATCTTGGTTCACTCCAAGTTAAGGGGATGACCACGAGTGCGCCCAAACGTAAGTGGCTAGATAGATAGATAGATAGATAGATAGATAGATAGATAGATAGATAGATAGATAGATAGATAGATAGATAGATAGATAGATAAATAGATAGATAGATAGATAGATAGATAGATAGATAGATAGATAGATAGATAGATAGATAGATAGATAGATAGATAGATAGATAAATAGATAGATAGATAGATAGATAGATACGCTCAAAGTCACCGAACTTCGCTAACAAATGCTTCGCATTTAAAACCACGCTGGCAATCGCTGCAGTCACACTTATAGTACGATGCCACCAACTCGCACGCGCTCTAAAGGCTTAATCACACATACCAGTTGAATTTCGCCAGCGCGTGGCGTGTGAACTTGGAGCCGCGCCCTCTACCTATGAAGATAGAAGGCGCGCGGCCACCCAAAGTGGTAATAGCATAGTGCATACACTTACTAGTGTGCCGACCGCGGCCGTCGCGATGGCACGGAGAATGATGCCTTCCACCGGCGGCCACCAGACGGCGATAGCCACAGGGACCGTGCTATGCCGAGCCAATGGCCGAGCGGCCCGACCCAGAGTCCGAGCGGAGTGGTGTCGGTGGTGTCTCTACCACGGCCACGGCCGTCTCTCTACTATGGTGAGCTAGAATATGATCTAGTGGCGCGACCGGCTGGGCTACGGCGTCAGCTTTCACGTGGATGCCACCAGATGACGTTGCTGCTACTTTTCATGCCGAGTACCTAAGGGAACACGAAATATACGTAACGAGTAAAGGCAACAGGAATGCAGCAGTCATGAAAAATAGGGCACTGTGGAATTACAATAGGTATGACGTTGTGAGAGGAATATGAAAAGGAGTCATAGTTCCTGCTCTGACGTTCGGCAATGCGGTCTTGTGCATGAGATCAGAAGTTCAAGCAAGATTAGAAATTAAGCAACGTGGAATAGGTAGGCTTGCTTTAGGAGCTCACGGGAATACACCAAATCCGGGAGTACAAGGTGATATGGGATGGACATCATTTGAGGGCAGGGAAGCTAGCAGCAAGATAAAATTTGAGAAGCGATTGAGAGAAATGGGGCAAGAGCGTTGGGCTAGGAAGGTTTTCAGCTACTTACACATGAAGAATGTCGATTCAAAATGGAGGAAGCGAACCAGAGAATTGACGGGTAAATACTTAGGAAACAGCATGGGGCCAAACCAAAAAGAACTATCGGTTAAGAAGAAGGTGAAGGAAACGGAGACCGACATGTGGAGAATCGGCATGATTAAGAAGTCCGCACTAGAGGTCTATCGAACTTTTAAGCAGGATATTGCGAAGGAAATGATCTATGATGATACTAGGGGTAGTTCTCTTCTGTTTGAGGCCAGGACGGGAGTATTGCGAACCAAGACATATAGGGCCAAATATGAAGGGGTAGACACGGTATGCAGTGCGTGTGGAGAGGAGGAGGAAACTGCCGAACACTTGATAATGTTCTGTAAAGGGCTTCACTCAATAGTTCAGGATGATGGCGCAGAGTTTTTCCAAGCACTGTGGTTTAGGGAGAGGGAGGGCAAAATAGACTTTGATTAATTGATATGTGGGGTTTAACGTCCCAAAACCACTATATGATTATGAGAGACGCCGTAGTGGAGGGCTCCGGAAATTTAGACCATCTGGGGTTCTTTAACGTGCACCCAAGTCTGAGCACACGGGCCTACAACATTTCCGCCTCCATCGGAAATGCAGCCGCCGCAGCCGGGATTCGAACCCGCGCCCTGCGGGTCAGCAGCCGAGTACCTTAGCCACTAGACCACCGCGGCGGGGCGGCAAAATAGACTTTAAGCGGGTAGAATTAACTAAAAGGAGGTTATCTGATTGGTGGGTAAAGTGATTGGTGGCATATCTGATTGGTGGCACGAGTGATAATTAAACCCTTCAGAGCCAAGTACCAGTCCTCAACTTCACTATTATTTTTTTCATTTTAAAAAATTTTTTAGGCACTGCGCCGTGCTCCCGACTGGGCTGCAGAAATTAGGTGCCGTTCTTCTCTTCTAACCACTACCACCACCTATTTAAAGAAAAAAAAAGATAAATCTAGTTGTTGGTTCACTAAGTACTACGGCTAGGTGGCACTAGCCGCCGTCCGATCTAAAGGATAAAGCCACATCCATCCACCCATCCATCCATCCATCCATCCATCCATCCATCCATCCATCCATCCATCCATCCATCCATCCTTCCATCCATCCATCCATCCATCCATCCATCCGTCCGTCCGTCCGTCCATCCATCCATCCATCCATCCATCCATCCATCCATCCATCCATCCATCCATCCATCCATCCATCCATCCATCCATCCATCCATCCATCGATCCATCCATCCATGCCAGCTTCGGCTACGTTGCCGGGCCGTCGCGGACTCCTGCAGAGCTGTAGATGTGCACGCTTACTTCTAACGCACGTTTGCTTTCTGGTTCGTGCAAGCGTAAAATTAGGAGGTTAGTTACTGCGCGGACAACCTGGCAAAAGCGTTGGCACGACATCGGGAACCAATGCCGGTTTTCCTCGGGGAACGCGCACTTCACTGTCGTTTATCACGTGCACGTATTCGCACAGAATGCATCTTGGCTCGAAACGATGTTCGCACACTGCCGAAGTTTCGGTCGGGGGCTTGTCAACGCTCCGGAGGTCGCGCTCCCAGTTTCTGCGGAGATCGCCATCCCCGGGAGCTGCAAACAGCGACGCCTTCGGAGCGCCCCGTTCACCGATTGCGCAACCCGGAGCAAAGCAATGAGCACCCGTTCTCCGCTTCGACATGTCGCGAGCTACATGTTTGTTGGTGCGGGATATCTCACTAAGTACAGACTCCACCCCGGTACTCCACCCTGGTACAGACTCCACCCCGGTACTCCACCCTGGTACAGACTCCACCCCGGTACTCCACCCCGGTACAGACTCCACCCCGGCAGCAGATCGCACCGGTGCACGCGCAGTAGAGTAGCTTAATTGTATAGAATTGGAAATGCAATAATCCGACCAAGAGACGCTCATCGGCTTCGCTCTCTTACGCGGCCCACAAGAGCGCGGTAGGCGTGCACCGCAAGAACACTTGTTGAGAAGCACGCACAAGGACCGGAGGAATAAAAAAGCGAGTCTCTTGTGTGCTAGGATTTCCTGCTGGCTGTCGCTTGCCCTCTCGTCTATATCACTCGGGCTAAAAATTGTTTTCAACATCT
This sequence comes from Rhipicephalus microplus, assembly GCF_043290135.1. NCBI lineage: Eukaryota > Metazoa > Arthropoda > Arachnida > Ixodida > Ixodidae > Rhipicephalus > Rhipicephalus microplus. Next base: position 16,734,757 of record NC_134709.1, read on the forward strand.
GCGAATGACAAAAAAAAAAGCGACAGTATTATGCTTCCCGCTTATGGTATTGGACTTCTCGAGTACTTCGAAACGCGCGCATGGGATAAAAGCGACACTGAATAACATGGTATTTACATGTATCAGCCCCAATACACGAAAAGAAAGCAAAGCAGCGTATTCACTTTTACATGTTTGTAGGGCTGCCACTATATCCCTTAGGATAGCCTGTACCTGTGCCTTCAGCGCGCCTTGGTCGGTCGTAAATACAAATACACACACTCGCGGCCCGGATTCACGGCTTCCACAGAAATGTGGACACGACACACAGGCTTGGCACCCCAGCTGCTCGAAATCCGGGTCACTCACCAGCCAACACGAGCACAACCACAAGCAGCACACAACACAACTCCGAAGAGCCGGACGGCACACCGAGAACGATGTGTCATTCGTTGTTTCTCGTCGAAGCGCAGTATATAGTGCTGCAGGGACTGCACCACCGAATGCCGACGTCGGGTTGCGTTGTGTGCCACCACGAGCGCACAAACGTAAGCAGCGTCCTTAGCCCGTTGACGTATGCGGTAGAGCTTCCAGGGCCTTGACGAAGCTTCTTCAGGTGGCGGTGGCTCAGCGCGCCAAACTCGCGCCCCGATTGACTCTCGCGCTATCCAGAAAAGACGGCGCCGGTCCATGCTCGTCTCACGCACATGATGTGAAAAGGCGCAGCGACGCCGTGAGAAAACCTATAGCGAGCGGCTGTCCGTGTCGTTTTTGGACACCCGAGACAGCAGCCACGGCCTGCCGGTAGCGGCACCAGATCGTATTCTAGCGGCGCGCGACAGGCGCCTATGGGGCTCTCCCAGCCCTCTGAGAAACTGTAGAACGCCGGTTGGGAGGCGATGCGTAATCAAAGCAATATTTTTCGTTGCACTTTTCAAAGGTACGTACACCCCGATATCATTAATACGGTACAATATCGGGTGT